>NC_081410.1:539738919-540046141 GCF_030272615.1 Cryptomeria japonica
TGGGTTCACCTACTAGTTCATAAACTCTGTCGGTTATACCCTAACCGGTCTGCCTTCAACCTTGCAATCTTCTTCTCTTCTAGTGGAGCATCTAAACTAGTCAGCACACATACCAACCTACCTCATGCACATCTTCAATAGATGGGAGCCATCTGTTGGTATATGTGCAAAGTTTGATGACATGATAGGATTGTATGTTGTCATTGGTGTCAATATGCTGGAGTTTGAACTGGTATGTTGAAGTAAGGAAACTGGTAAGTGAATCGGTATGATGGTATGAAGTGAACCGGTATGATGATATAAAGTGAACTGGTATGATGGTATGAATCTGTATATATGAAAAGGTGAACTGGTATGTTGGGTTGTGAAATGGTATATGCAAAGTTTGTATCGGGGTTTCATTTGGTATGACTACTGGTTGGTAGTCTCGGCTTCAGGGTTTCTAGTTGATGCATTCCTGGTATGTGTGATTCGATTGACGATATCTGTGATGAGTTAGCATTGAAATGAAGATTAGATCACGTTGCCATGTCAACCTTGTGTGCATGAAGAATCTCCTTGAGGATCATGCATGAAGAAGATTGATTCTACCTACCTCGGGAATGAGCAAACTCTTAGTAAATGGTGGAGAGTGCGTGATCGGTTATCAGCTTTCAGAAGCGGCAAAGAATGAATGATGCAGAATGTATTGAGATTTGTTCAAGACTATTTTACTCTATGTAATGTGTTTGAACGGTCAGGATTGGACCGACTATATTGTTAACCTAGATGCTTAGGGTTTTAGGTTTTGGCTGCCGACCTAATTGTTGTCTATAAGGTAGATGATGATTCTTATTTGAGATTGTTGGCAAATGATTATATGTGAAGTGATTCTTGCTAGACCAGAGAAGTGAGTAGATACCTATAGAGTGTAATTGTAGATGTAAAGGAACTAAAGTGGATCTGCCTTGGCATTAAGTGATGTTATCAGATCAGTGTATTACTTGTTGACTTCTAACCATTTCAGCACTTGGAAAATCCCTTTACCGGGTAGCTTTAACAGGGTTTTTGTAAATCCTTTAATAGGGTGACTCAAAATTACTGAGTTCTTCAAATCCTCTTACAAGGTAACCTTTAACAAGGTTTAACCTCTAACCGGGTATTTATCCATCCTTTAACCGGGTGATCCCTAGCAGGATCGGTTCCTAGTAGAACCTGTTGTAAAGTCTTTAACCGGACTAGGCTCCTAATAGAGAAAACTTTAGAAGAGTTCAAGAACAACTTGTTGGTATTCATCCCCACCATGGTTTTTCCCAGCTAGGTTTCCATGTGAAAAATCAGTGTGTTATGTGTGATGCTTTTTCATGTGATGTTTTAGTGTTTTCTGTTAAGCAGTAATGCAAGCTGATCCAGTGGTCATTATATTTCTGATGTATTACTTGTTTAAGAATATGGGTAAAGTGGTAATGGGATATTAGATTTTGTGGAGATCTAAGTGTTACTGGTTTATGACTTTTACAGTCACTATGTTTTACCAGTATTGCCTTGATTTAGATTGGTGATGCTATTTACCAGTTAGTGTAGTCTTTGCAGTTTAAGTTGTTAGAGAATTTTTTGTCTATATTGATTCACCCCCCCCTCTTAGTATCTGTTTGGTATTTACTACCCATCATTATTCATCAATTGGTATCAGAGCGTCCTGCAGGTCCTTTGTGTTATAAGCTTAACCACTTGAGGAAAAGATCCTATTCTAATGATGAAGAGGGAAGGTCCTAAGTTCAGCCTAGATAACTTTAAGGTATGGAAGAAAAAAATGAAGATATACATTAAAAGCATGGGTGCTCAACACTCGAACTATGTTGAGAATACTTATGTTGTCCCTACCGGTACTCTCACCGATGATCAAAGAAGAGAAATTCAAGAGAATGGGCAAGTCATGGAAGCTCTTATTAGGAGTCTATCCGATATTGAGTTTATAGATGTTCAAGATAAAGACAATCCCAAATATGTATGGGATACTTTGGAGTCTATCTATGGTGGTGATGAGCATGTTATTGGCATGTTGATGATGTTTTGATTGTCATTTATGGACACACACTTTCTTTATGATGGACTCACACTTTCTTAATGTATGAGTTATGCTCAACTGGTAATTGTTCCAACCGGTATTATGTATAGTCTTTAGACTATCGGTATTTTGCAGAGGATGTTTACCGGTCACAAATTGACTAAAGAGCTCAAGCGGTATGGAGACCTCAAGCGGTTCGAGGATCACAAGTGGTATGAAGGACCCAAGCAATAGTTAACACTATGATCTACCAGTCTTCATTTTGACAAACCGGTAATCGGTATATTGTATTAACCGGTATTACTCTGTGATGAGTTACCAACTGGTATTTCTATAATGTGTGATGAGTTATCATCCACCAATACTTTGGTGGTGATTTTGTGCTCTGTTACCAAATATGTCTAGATGCACTAAACCTAGGAACTTGTAGTCTAATCCTATTGGACCGACATGAAATTAGTTTTCTTTTATAAGGACATCATGTCTAGGGTTTGGAAGTATGATGTATGAGGAGAGTGATAAGGTTATGTGCAATCTTTGCAGAGAAGATTAGGTCTGTGTGAAGAGTTAGAGTGTGGAGATATTGAAGACTAAAGTAATGCTGAAATGCATTAACAATGAGCTATCAAGGATCTAACCAAGCATACTATGCTAGTATCTAGATCACTCACTTGTTGATTACTCACATCTTCGACAAGTCTGAAACCCTTAACCGAGTAGGCCTAGCAAAGCCTTTGTAAATCCTCTAACAAGGTGGTTCACAACCGTGGATCTGAAATCCTCTCACAAGGTAGTCTTTAATAGGACTTATCTCCTAACAGAGATCTAGATTCCTAAGAGGATCTGTTGTGGTGAAGAACATTGTATGACCTTAACCTGTCTGGCTTCTATTCTGCAAATAGTTACTTGTGAGTTTCTGCTCACCATGGTTTTTCCCATTTGGGTTTCCACATCAAATATCTTGTGTTATGGTGATTGTGCTCTTGTGGGTGAATGCTTTCTTTTCTATTTGGTTTGCATTTATCTTGACCAGTTTAATAGTAAAATTGTTGTACCGGTTATCTGCTAAACTATTTAAGAGTTTGTTTACAGTATTTTTGGGTATACTAATTCACCCCCCTCTCTTAGTATTCATCAATTGGTATCAGAGCCAACCTTTCTATAAGTCTAACCACTTGGAAGGAGATATGGGGGAATACACTGTGAGGGAACTTACTCATCATCTCACTCAGACTGAGAGAGCCTATGATGAACTCAAAGTCAAGTATAAAGCCTCTTTGGCCAAGAGAAGGGAGCATGCTGAGAAACTGACGGAACTTACTAAAAATAGCTCTTCCGATGAAGCAGATATGGATGCCCTAGTCAAAGAAGTTGAAAAACTGAATGAATCTAAAGCCAACCTGAGAAAAGAGTTGGAAGGACTAACTATCAGAATGTGTCAAGAGCTTGAGAACAGAAGGAAAGCTGAGGATCTAGTAAAAGACAAAGATCATCAGATCTCCAAGTTGAAGAAAGAAATCAGTACTCTTACCACTCATCTCCAAGAGAGTAAAGTGGAAAAAGAAGAAATACAAGGTGAACTAAACATGGCTATTTCTGATAATGCAACCTTGATGGAATCCAATGCTGCTATTTCCAAGGAACTTACTGAGTCAAAGGAGATACTTGCCAAATTCAATAAGAGTACTATTAAGCTAGATCAAAAACTGGAATCGGCAAAACTGGTAAAGAATACCACTAGACTTGGTTTCTCTGGGTATGAGGAAGGTGAGACCTTTGGAACAAAAGTTGAAGCATCAAAGAAGCAACCAACATCCCAGGACAAAGGTAAGAAAAAGTTCAAACCTATTTTCTTTAATTGTCTCAAAGAAGGACATACTGCTAATGTGTGTAAAAGAAAGGCCTACACCAATTTTCCTTATTTTCTAAACAATAAACCTAGATCCAATAGATTCAATGGAAATTGTTATGCATGCAACAAGTTTGGACATAGAGCATGTGAATGTAGGTCAGTTTTGTACAACATTAGGAGATACCCTCCAAGGACTCAAGGAGTTATCCTGGAACCTTCTGTGAACTGGAATCCCAACTAGTACAATACCTATGACCATCAGTCAGGTGGTTATCAAGCAGCAACTGGTTGGAGAGCAACCTATTTGAACTGTCGTGGTAGCGGTAACACTGCTACAACATGCAGAAGAAAGTATGGAAGTATGAATAATGGACCATGGAGAACACCTGGAATGGTATGCTAACATTGCAACAAACTGGGACACACTGCCAGAACCTGCAGAATGAGAAAGAACCTATCGGATGATATACCAATCACTCCTGAAGGGAAGATTGGTGTTGAAACTGTTCAAGCAAGAATGAATAAAAGTTGGAAGAAGAAACCTGAAGAAGTGTCACAGGATGAACTGATTTCTGCACCTAGTGTGGAAGTCTCTGAACTGACAAATGGAGCTTCAAAAAAGCTTAGGGGGAACATATCAGTGAAATGTTTCGAACCCCCGGTTTATACCGGTAAAGACCTTAACTAATATATGTTACCTGTCAATCGACAGAAGACTTGAAGTGGTAAAAGGCAAAATTAGGGTTTATGCCCTAGCGGTGATGCATTTATTATGACAGGTGAAAGATTGTTTAAAAGGGATTTTTGTTGTCATTTTCACTTATCAGTTCACGAAAGAAGAATTTCCAAAGAGCAGAGTGAAAAAGAGCGATTCGTCTAGCAATTCAAAGTGAATCCAAAAATCTTGCAAAGGAATTCAACAAACTTTCAGTGAAGAACACTAAGCAGTGTTCTAGCAACCAAAGTGGTGTATTGTGGGAGACATTGGTAAACCCTAAATTATGGATTGTGAAGGTATTTTTTGAATTTATTTCTTATCATGGCATCTGCATCGCACTCTAGTTCTAGTGCACCTATAGATTCAGCTGATTTTATCCAAAAGAAGATGAAATACAATGCCCTATCCCAGATACCTGTTGGAGTTATAGTTGAGGAAGATATTTCAAGATATATTGATTGTAAACTAGAAGACCTAGGATCCTTAGTGATTCATTCCTAGCTAGGTTTGTTATGTGGGGATGACAAGAAAATCAAACCTGAATATAGCATCCTAGAGAAGATGAAACTGCATAATGCGGTGTATTTTCTGGAAGAATTCACAGAAGAACACATCTGCATCATCCTTAGTAGGGTACACGATGATAAGATGTACCTTGATCAGATGCATGACATCACACTAGAAGCGATTCATGTCGTCAACGGTTTCTGTAATGTTAGAGAGGTGGCAGCTCTTTGAAAGGTCACCAAAATAGAAATGACAAAGCTCATCAGTTCTCTAAGCGACCAACGGGTGATGACTGTCAACACCATCAAAGATGATTTGGTTAAGTATGCTTGCATGGTGATTGGATATCAGATATTCTATGCCAGTAGAATGAATTCTATCCCAACTGCTGTAGTGAATGCCACTTATAGAATAATTATAGAAAGTACTACATTTGACCTATGTACCTATTTGCAAAAGAAATTTCTATTGAACCTAAAGTCCATTAAACAAGACAATGCTTTAAGGTTCAGATTTGGACAACTACTGGTCAGCTTATTCTTTATTTTCAAGGCTATTTCCTAGGAATAGGTGATGTGCAATGGTCTGCTGACCTACCGGTCTCTAGAAAAATCAAGGAAAGTCTTCAAGTAGTGGGAACTTCACATCCCAAGGCTCTAAATAAGTATCTGATGAATTCAAGCAGAAAATGAGCCAGAGAATGAGGACATCTGGTGATATTGTGAAGAAATATGAAGATGACATCTACTTCACCATAAAGGTAGATGAATGCATAATGGAAGCAGTGGAATCAAGAAAGGAAGTAGTTGAACCAATGGGATATGAAGTGATGTATGATATGTTGATCAGGTATGCCTCTACCCTGCTTGCCTCACCACTAAATGCTAGGAAAAAGAGAATCAACACCTACTTAGAGAGGGTAACATTGGTTGAAGAACCAAAATAGAAGAAGGACAAAGTAGTGCCATTAGTATCTACACAGGTTACCTCTGCCAGTCCAAAAGTGACCAAGCGGTCACCTGCTAAGGAGAAACCTGAGGGAATTCCTACTTAAGTCTTTGAGAGGAAGCAGAAAACCAAAACCAGCTCACCGGAGTCAGAGGATACTGAACTCGAAATCCAACCGAAGAAGACAAGGCAAACAAGCAAGAAAGAAAAATCTACCAGTAATGCACCTGCAACCTCTATACCAGTAAATATAGATATTTCCTCTTATAAGCCAATGACAAATTGTCAGAGGACTATTAAGAATATTAAGAGGAAAGTGCTTGATGATTTAAAAGAATATTTAGATGATTTTACTGATAGTGAGAAAGAAGAACCAGAGCAGGAAATCATTAAATATTTATGTGTTAATGACCGGTCGCCATCAGAAATTAGATCGATGACACATGATTCTTTATATAATTATTTGGATAATAAATGGCACATTTCCATTGAAAAAGAACAGAAAATAAGGGAGAAAGTCTTTGCACAATACTTTCTCGATGCCTCAAATTTAGAATTATTTGAGATAATGGATAAGAACAAAGGCCTCTTTTTCATGAGAAGGAGAAGACTCAGGTTGCTAGAAGGTAGAGCTTCTGAAGTGGAGAAGGACACACATCTGAATGCAAAAGTTGATGTTAGATTACACCAAGTGTTTGAAGCAAATATGACTGCTGAACAAGAACTGGGCCTATCATCAGGTAAACCAGATGAGGCATTTGACAGCAAAGCGGAAAGAGTGATAGAGCAAAATGATCCCATTGATGTGGATGCATTAGATGCTAGGGATGCCACTCCTAACACAGAGAAAGAGAAACTAGATAAAGAAAAAGCAGAGAAAAAAAAATAGGATAGAGACAAAGAAGAAAGAGAGAAACAGGACAAGGAAAAGGCGGAGAAAGTGGAGAAAGAGCAAGCAGAAAAAACAAGGCAAGAGGAAATCAAGAGGAAAGAGGAAGAGAAAAAGAAAGATGAAGACAAGAGGAAAGAGGAAGAGAAAAAGAAAGAGGAAGACAAGTGGAAAGAGGAAGAGAAAAGGAAAGAGGAGGAGAAATGGAAACAAGAAGAAGAGAAGAGGAAAGTAGAGGAGAAGAGGAAAGAAGAGGAGAAGAGGAAACAAGAAGAGGAGAAGGAAGCAGAGAAGAGCACACAAGTGGAGACTCCTATGGCAACCGATGGTCAAGCCAAATTGGTTGACACCACCAGTCCGATTGACCTTCAATCAACAGATGAGTCCGAGCTGCTACGAGGCATCAAACTGGCACAGGAAAGATTGGAAGAATTGCGGAAGAAGAAGGAAAGGGATGTCATAAAAACTGCAGTTGACACCCTTACCAGTTTGATTACTGGTACTAACCTCCCCAACACCGATTCCTCTCTATCCAAGCTCAAACTTCTTTGTACTATAGTGGAGGACTAGGTACAATGTTTGGAAGATGTTGCTGCAGCCACTGCAAAGAAGAATCATGAAAAGGAACTCAACACTACCTTAGTCAAGAAAATGAATGAGCTCCAGTCTCTACTTCTAAAACAACAAAAGGATATCAGTGTTGCTATGGATGAGGGCAAATTACTATTGAGTAAAATCTGCCAACCCCATCTATTTTGTGATGATGTACTTAAATAAAATGATAAACTCCAATCGAAGTTATAGGCATATTTAAGAAACTTCAAGATGCCATATGATTCATTCACTACATATGGGAAAACAATTCATTAGTATTAGCTTCAGACTGCCAGAATGGAATCAGAAATCTGTAACTAGACCAGAGATTTGCAGGAACTTCAATTGGTCTTATTGCCATGACTGTAGATTCTTCAGAAATGTTTTCTCAATATGGAAGCCATCACGGTAACTCAAGAAATGAGTACCATTGATGCAATGGAAGAACTGGTATTCCAGATGTAGACTGAAAGTGAGGTTTCTACCTCATTAGTTGAGTCATGGTCATTGGCCATGAAAACTTTAATGAAGGACTTTAAATATGTTTTTGATAAGTTTTATTCCTTATTATCATAAACATTTACTCTATTTTTATATATAAGGAAACAGGGGTTATTCTACATTACTTTGTCATTGTTGGCAAAGGGGGAGTAGTATACAGTAAAATTTTGGTGAATGTTACCATTTCCTGTATACTTTCATTTTGGGAGTAGTGTATACTGTAATTTCTGCAAAAAGGGATAGTGTATATGCTTAGGGGGAGTAATTTTGATTATAACATTTTTTTTTGTAAAAACACTTAGATGTCAAAATTTTCCTAAGTGTTGCCATCAATGCCAAAGGGGGAGATTATTGGCATGTTGATGATGTTTTGATTTTCATTGATGGACACACACTTTCTTTATGATGGACTCACACTTTCTTAATGTATGAGTTATGCTCAACCAGTAATTGTTCCAACCGGTATTGTGTATAGTCTTTAGACTATCAGTATTTTGCAGAAGATGTTTACCGGTCATAGATTGACTGAAGAGCTCAAGTGGTATGGAGACCTCAAGCACTTCAAGGATCACAAGTAGTACAAAGGACCCAAGCGGTAGTTAACACTATGATCTACCAGTCTTCATTTTGACAAACCGGTAATCGGTATATTGTATTAACCGGTATTACTCTGTGATGAGTTACCAACCGGTATTTCTATAATGTGTGATGAGTAATCATCCACCGACACTTTGGCGGTGATTTTGTGTCGTGTTACCAAATATGTCTAGATGCACTGAACCTAGGAACTTGTAGTCTAATCCTATTGGACCGACATGAAATCAGTTTCTTTTATAAGGACATCATGTCTAGGGTTTGGAAGTATGATGTATGAGAAGAGTGATAAGGTTATGTGTGATCTTTGTAGAGAAGATTAGGTCTATGTGAAGAGTTAGAGTGCGGAGATATTGAAGACTGAAGTAATGTTGAAATGCATTAACAATGAGCTATCAGGGATCTAATCAAGCATACTATGCTAGTATCTATATCACTCACTTGTTGATTAATCACATCTCTGACAAGTCTGAAACCCTTAACCAGGTAGGCCTAGCAAAGTCTTTGTAAATCCTTTAACAAGGTGGTTCACAACTGTGGATCTGAAATCCTCTCACAAGGTAGTCTTTAACAGGACTTATCTCCTAATAGAGATCTAGATTCCTCACAGGATCTGTTCTGGTGAAGAACATTGTATGACCTTAATTGGTTTGGTTTCTATTTTGCAGATAGTTACTTGTGAGTTTCTGCTCACTGTGGTTTTTCCCATTTGGGTTTCCATGTCAAATATCTTGTGTTATGGTGATTCTGCTCTTGTGGGTGAATATTTTGTTTTCTATTTGGTTTGCATTTATCTTAACCGGTTTAATAGTAAAATTGTTGTACTGGTTATCTACTAAACTATTTAAGAGTTTGTTTATAGTATATTTTGGTATACTAATTCACCCACCCTCTTAGTATTCATCACATGTGAAGCAGGATAAGGAAGAAAGCCTTAGAGGAAAATTTGAAGACATGCGGATGGTTGAAGGAGAGACCATTCAACAATATGGGATAAGGATTAAAATTGTTGTTGGAGACATCAAGAGTGCAAGAGGTACAATGGATGATTCCACCATTGCTAGCAAAGTTTTGTGAACCTTATTACCGGTCTATGCAATAAGGGTTGCCACTATTTAGGAGTTGAGATCTATTGACAAGACAAAGGTATCCCTTGATTCTATCATTGCTAAGTTGACCGCATATGAGCTAAACAGTTATGATGGCAGTATTCAGAAGACTGAATCAGCCTTTAGAGCATCTGTTGCACTATCTAGAAAGGGAAAAGAGGTTAGTACCAGTTGTGAACCCAGACAAAGTAGAGATATGGATGATGAGGAGATCCTGATGGATTTTGAAGCTCTTCTTGCCAAGAGACTTCCTAAGGGGACTGGAAAATACAGAGGTAAGATCCCTTTGAAATGCTTTTCTTGCAATAGGATAGGACACATTACTATCAACTATCCCAATAGTGATAATAAGGACAAACCGGAGAAGTTTAAAAAGTTCAAAGGAGGAAATAGGAGAAACTATCTTGTTGCAGTTGATGAAGGTGTCATTGATGATGAATCAGAAGATGAAGAAAGTGAAGACATAGTATTTGTAGCTATTAATGAAGATATGTCAGACAAGAAGGCTCTTGTCTCCCGCTTTGATAATTCTAATGAGTGGATTATTGACAGTGGTTGTTCTCACCACATGATTGGTGACCGAAGAAAGTTTATGTCTCTGTAAGAGTATGATGGAGGTGTAGTCCGATTTGGTAATGATGCACCATGTATGGTAAAAGGAAAAGGGTCCATCTCTCTAAATGGAAAAAGTAGTGCTGATAATGTATATTGGGTAGAAGGTCTCAAGCATAACCTTTTGAGTGTTGCCTAGCTGAATGATAAAGGACTCACTCTAGAATTCAAAGATGGAGTGTGCAAAATAAAAGGAAAGAGTGGTGAACTGATGGCCATCGGTATGCAGACCAAAGGTAACTTATTTCAGTTAAATACAAATATCAGTCAATGTCTAATGGCTAAGTTTGATGACAGTTGGATATGGCATAGGAGACTCTGCCATGTAAATTTTGATAATATTGTGAAGGCCAGTAAGATCAAGGCAGTTAGAGGATTGCGTGTGCTAAACAAACCAGAGAATCCTTTGTGCAGAGAATGTCAACTGGGGAAAATGTCTTCCTCAACCTTGAAAGGTAAATCTTTCACAGCAAATAATTTACTTGATCTTGTGCATACTAATTTGTGTGGTCCTATGAAAACTAGGAGTGTTTAGGGAGATAGGTACTTTATGATTCTTATTGATGACTGCTCAAGAATAATGTGGGTCACATTCTTGAAAGACAAGTCTGAAGCTTTTGGAAAGTTTAAAGCCTTCAAAGCACTAGTTGAAAAGGAAATTGGTAAGAGGATTAAATACCTTAGAACTGACCAAGGAGGTGAGTTCACTTCTAATGAGTTTAATAAGTATTGTGAAGAGAATGGCATCAAGAGGCAACTATCTGGCCCCCAAACTCCACAATAGAATGGCCTAGAAGAAAGGAACAAATGGACTATAGTTGAAGCATCCAGAATGATGCTGATTCAAGGGAAGGTTGCTCACACTTTTTGGAGAGAAGCGGTGAGCACTGCAATCTACACTATGAATCGGGTACTCATCAAGAAAGGTAAGGATAAAACTCCTTATGAGTATTGGACTGGTAAGACTCCTGTAGTAAGCTACTCTAGAGTGTTTGGTATCAAGTGTTATATCAAGAGAAGTGAATACCAGAGCAAGTTTGATGCAAAATGTGATGAGGGAATATTCCTAGGGTATTCCACCAAGAGCAAAGTTTTCAAGTGTTTTAACAATAGGACTCAGAGAATTGTTGAAAGTATCAATATTAGAGTTGATGAAACCTTTGAGAAACCTGAGGAAATTGGCAGTGAGTGAGAGGTAGATGAACCAGTTGTAACCTTCTGGGAACCGGTTGCAAAACAACCAAGTACAAGTAATAGTGCTCCTACACCAGCAGATGCTGATGTAGATGAAGTGGAAAAGCAAGAGGAATCAGCCAAGATCATTCCTAGGTATGTAAAGTTGCATCATGATCCAAAGAAGATCATAGGAGATAAGGATGCGAGAATTCTTACAAGAAGAAAGGTCAGAGAGAATTCTTGCATGATTTCTGAATTTGAGCCCAAAACATTTAAAGAGGCACACAAAGATGAAGACTAGATTAAGTCTATGGAAGAGGAACTTGACCAGATAGAAAAAGAATGGTACATGGTCTTTGGTACCCAGACCTGAGCATAAAAATGTTATTGGCACCAAATGGGTTTTTAGAAACAAGCTGAACGAAGATGGCACAGTGATAAGAAACAAAGAAAGATTGGTATGTAAGGGATATGCTCAAGAAGAAGGAGAAGACTATGGAGAAACCTTTGCTCCACTAGCTAGATTAGAAGGTGTTCGAATGCTACTTGCATTTGCAGCCTTCAAGGGATTCAAAGTGTATCAGATGGATGTGAAATCTGCATTCCTGAATGGAATACTTGAAGAGGAAGTGTATATAGAGAAACTAGATGGGTTTGCCCTATCAGAAGATAGTGATATGGTATGTAGGCTACATAAAGCCTTGTATGGATTGAAGCAAGCACCTAGAGCATGGTATGAACATTTACACTCCCATCTTGTGAAGATTGGATTTAAAATAACAAGTGAAGACAACAATATCTATATGAAGTCAGAAGGAGATCAGATTCTGATCTATGAAGTGTTTGTTGATGACATCATTTTTGGTGGAGATGACAAGATAAGCCATGCGTTTGCAGATGAAATGAAGAAGGAATTTGAGATGTCACTAATCGGAGAGATTAAGTTCTTCATTGGACTACAGATTCAACAAATGAAAGATGGTATCTTTATCACTCAGTCCAAGTATGTCAAATAGGTGTTGAAGACCTTTGGCACGGAAGACATCAAACTGGTTGGTACACAGATGATGACCAGTTGTAAATTGTCAAAAAAAGATGACTTAGCATTGGTGAATGAGAAGGAATACCAATCAATGATTGGTAAGCTGCACTATGTAGTACATAGCAGACCGGACATAGCACATGCAGTGAGCATTGCTACACATTTCCAAAAAAGTCCAAGAGAATCCAACTTGGTAGTAGTCAAGCGGATTCTTAGATATCTGAAGGGAACTATAGATTATGGATTGTGGTATCCATACAGTAATGATTTTAATCTCAAAGTATTTACCGATGCAGATTGGGTTGGTAATGTGGATGACTGGAAGAGCATATCCAGTGGTGCATTATTTCTCGGTGGTAAACTAGTCTCATGGATGAGCAAGAAACAGAGTTGTAACTCTCAGTCCATAGTAGAAGAAGAATATGTTGCAGCATTTATGAACTGCACTCAAACAATTTGGATGAAGCATGTATTAAGTGGTTTCAAAGTCCATGTATCTGAACTGGTGAGTATATTTTGTGACAACACAAATGCAATTAATATTTCCAAGTATCCGGTATTGCATGCTAGAACCAAGCACTTCGAGCTCAAGTATCATTTCTTGAGGGAGAAAGTTCAAAACAAAGAGGTTGTATTGGAACATGTTTCCAGTAAGAAGCAGTTAGTAGATATTTTCACCAAGCATCTATCGAAGGCTACATTTACCTATTTAAGAGGTGAATTAGGGCTACTGCCCCTTCAAGAGGTAAACTAAAGGTATGTGCTCCACATCAGTTAGGTATTGCATTGTCAAATATTTTCAGGATTGGTGTGTTGAAGGATGATACTCCTCAGGGGGAGTAGCATAGTAGCTCATGGATGTTTGTGCCTCCACTTTGGCATTGTTGTCAAAGGGGGAGAAGATGTGAAGTAGAGAATATATCTGCAATATTGAAGACAAAGTATATGGAAGAAGATGTAGAGATATCTTTGTGTATTGCCATCAATGCCAAAGGGGGAGATTGTTGGCATATGTTCAGAGTTTGATGACATGATAGGATTGTATGTTGTCATTGATGTCAATCTGCTGGAGTTTGAACTGGTAAGTGAACCAGTATGATGGTATGAAGTGAACTGGTATGATGATATGAAGTGAACTGGTATGATGGTATGAACTGGTATATATGAAAAGGTGAACCGGTATGTTGGGTTATGAACCGATATATGCAAAGTTTGTATCAGGGTTTCATTTGGTATGACTACCGGTTGGTAGTCTTGGCTTCAGGGTTTCTGGTTGATGCATTCCAAGTCTGTGTGATTCAATTGACGATATCCTGTGATGAGTTAACATTGAAATGAAGATTAGATCACATTGCCACATCATCCTTGTGCGTGTGAAGAATCTCCTTGAGGATCTTGCATGAAGAAGATTGATTCTATCTACCTCGGGAATGAGCAAAATCTTAGTGAATGGTGGAGAGTGTGTGATGGGTTATCAACTTCAAGAAGCGGCAAAGAATGAATGATGCAGAATGTCTTGAGATTTGTTCAAGACTGTTTTACTCTATGTAATGTGTTTGAATGGTCAGGATTGGACCGACTGTATTGTTAACCTTGCTTAGGGTTTTAGGTTTTGGCTGCCAACCTAATTGTTGTCTATAAGGTCGATGATGATTCTCATTTGAGATTGTTGGCAAATGATTATATGTGAAGTGATTCTTGCCAGACTAGAGAAGTGAGTAGATACCTGCAGAGTGTAATTGCAGATGTAAAGGAACTGCAGTGGATATGCCTTGGCATTAAGTGTTGTTATCAGATCAGTGTATTACCTATTGACTTCTAACCATTTCAGCACTTGGAAAATCCCTTTACTAGGTAGCTTTAATAGGCATTTTGTAAATCATTTAATAGGGTGACTCAAAATCATTGAGTTCTTCAAATCCTCCTACAAGGTAACCTTTAATAGGGTGATCCCTAGCAGGATCGGTTCCTAGCGGAACCTGTTGTAAAGTCTTTAACCGGACTAGGCTCCTAATAGAGCGAACTTCAAAAGAGTTCAAGAACAACTTGTTGGTATTCATCCCCACCGTGGTTTTTCCCAGTTGGATTTCCACGTGAAAAATTAGTGTGTTATGTGTGATGCTTTTTCATGTGATGTTTTAGTGTTTTTTGTTAAGCGATAATGTAAGCTGATCCAGTGGTCATTATATTTCTGATGTATTACTTGTTTAAGCATATGGGTGAAGTGGTAATGAGATATTGGGTTTTGTGAAGATCTAAGTGTTACCGGTTTATGACTTTTATTTTTATTGTGTTTTACCAGTATTGCCTTGATTTAGATTGGTGATGTTGTTTACTAGTTAGTGTAGTCTTTACAGTTTAAATTGTTAAAGAATTTTTTGTCTATACTAATTCACCCCCCCTCTCAGTATCTATTGGGTATTTATTGTTCATCATTATTCATCACCATCTGCATCTATACTTTTTCAACATTATTGGTGGACATACCTACAGGTAAACACCTTGATGACACCATGTCATCAACCTTCAACAATCTCCATTTGTTTGCATCTGTGGTAACACCTTTCTTCACCATTGGACTGGTTCTTCTATTAACATGTTTGGCAAAGTGGCAAACATATCCTTCCTTCTCTATACCGACAACTCATCATCCCTACCTGGCTGATCCGATGCTTATCCCTGATCTCATGCACCTAAGGAAACTTAGTGTTTCACCAGTTGATCCGGTGTGAGCCTTCAAACACTTGCCTTTAGCTCTTCTATCTTATCTCAGAGAACTATGATGCATTCCATGCATAATAGGAGATAAGCTCCTCTTACTGGTGGAAGTGGATCCTTGTCATCTGCATCCATCATTGCACCATTATGGCTTCCCTATTTGAGCATGCATATCTTCGAACATGCACATGTGATCTGATTGGGCACATTCACTATTAGTGATCTCTTCAAATGGTGACTGTAACTTTATCAGGTGGAGTCCTACTGTTTCACATCTACATATAATATCGGTGGCCTACACGTACTTCACTTCTGGTGTTGATGTGATTTTGATAACATTCCCCCTCTTCATCACAATCAACAACCCAACATCTTGCTCTCTTGTTGGTTGGCAACTATGCACTACCAACATGTCACTTACTGGTCTGTAGTCCTTATGTCTTCAACACAAGTCAATCACTAACTTGTGTACCAATGACTCCAATGGCCATTATTCTAGATGATCTTCTCTTCCTTACCGGTGACCTGCTATGCTAGTTGACATCAATGGCACCATTTCCAGTATTCATCAATGACAACACTGCTCATCGATCTCCCATACCAGTTGCCATCCTATATCGGTTGACATCAATGACAACACAATGCCAACACAACCTTGGGAAGGCTCACTACCTTACAAACAGATTCAGATCACTTCTGAAAAAACATGAACTAAGAATAGCATCCTCAATACTTGGTTAGAGTTCGGGTTAAGAACATAACATCTCTCACACTTTTTCTCTGCATCTGAATGGTTAATACATTATTCACACACACACATACATCTCACAATGATTATTACATTTATTTATGCATGACATCAACCTTGGATCAATATCATCAAGGCCAACTGAACACATATCTCCTAATTACAAAAATATAACCATACATGCTACAATATCACATGCAGACCAAAACAATGTCGGCTAAGACATAGTATGGACCTAAATCACCACCTCGAATATGAAACACCTCCAAGAATTATGCATCAAACATCTGCAACACACTAAAATCACAATGTCAGCCAAGAACATGTAGAACACCACTAGACTAAAGAAAATCATCAATAGCGTGCTCGTGAATCAATTTTGCCCACCAACACGAATAACACATGATCTAGAAACATCCACAAGAATCATGAATTACCACAACAACATCTGCACCAACTCAAATTACTAGAATCATCGTTATCATCATACCAAACTTAAAGAACAATAACTAAAATGACTGTCAACTTTTTAAAAATCACTTATGGAGCTCCAAACCATGAACCACTTGAATTGAGGACACAAACCAATGTCCCAAACATAATTCCAAATCAAGATATTATAATGCAGAGCAATGCAGATTAAAATACTGAGCACTAGCAATACTGAATAACAACAAAAATTGGCCACAACATAGATACTCATAACTCAATCAAATCTTCATGCGGACCTCTAACACTTGCACTGAATCAACTAAAGATATCATTCTACAAACCCTTTAATCCACAAACATTGTTCATCAATATACAACATGAACTAATTAACTGAACTCCACTACAACAATAATTTGATAGAGAAAATATGTTGACATCAATAACAACACATTTCTTAGATACACAAAGATATCTCATAAACATATATTTACAACATACCAACAACAATATCCAACAATAAATATAATAACATATATTTATATAATTAATAAATTATATCTTTAGATCGTATATTATAAATCTATAGTTAAATATATATAAAAAATTAAATTATTTTGATATTACTATATTAAATAAAAATTAATTACATTAATTTTTCCTTAATTGTTCCTTGAGACTTCTATTCATCCATATTTTCCCTTTATTTTTCTTTTACCTTTTTCTATGATGTGATTGATTTCATAAATAAAACTCTCCACCCCAAATTTCTTAATTTCATAAAATTATCCTCCTTTTTCTATTTCATGATAGCTTTTTTAATCTCTTTGAACTTCCCATGTGCTAAAATAATTATATTTTATAATAATCTTGACCAAATATGATTTCCCATGTGTTAATGTCTTTATTTTTATTTTATTTTTGTTACTTTTACCTAACTTCTTCCTTTTTCCTATGTTTTTATCTTTTTTTCTTTACTTTCCATATACTAAAGTAATTGTATAATGATTTAAATAAATTAATGTATTCTTATATTTTATTTTATTGTTCATTTCAAAATAATTTATATTAATATTAATATTATAAATAATTAAATAATTTATTACATAAGTGTTATTGTGTGCTATTTTATTTATAGTTTTAATAATACTATTATAGATCTATTATAGATTTATTTAATATGACAATTACAATTTTTTTTTTATCTTTATATAACCATCAATAATTAGTAATTTATTATATGTAAATTATACTAAACAAATTAATATGTCAATTATATTTTTTATTTTCTGTAATATTCAAATTATTTTCTTAAGATTGGTTGTCCTATTTGTGCTATGCTCAAATTCATCATTGCTAAATAGGAAATAAGGAAAATCATGAATCCCTTAACTATCTAAGCAATTCAAGCACAACCCAATAAAATAATACGGTTAAGAAACAAGAATGTAAAATATGTTAATCAAAACTCCCTATTCCATGATCGCATATGACTTCCATTGTTCTTCTCTTCTTTGTGGTATGGTGGCTCTCAGAATATTGTGTTGGCAACCTGCAAATGACACAAAGATTCAAAGTTCGTGATTGTTGAAAATGGAGATTGAATGCTCAATTTATAGATTATTGGAGAAGATTGATTGAAAGGTGGAACAAATTGATCAAGAGGTGGAACTCAGGTGAGCTCACATGAAGATTGATAGTTGAACTGTTGATTTGGAGGTGAAACTGAATAGATTGAATAGATTAATTGAGTTAACTGATTGAGAATAAGCTAACTGAATGAAGAAAAAGAATGATTGGAGGATAATAAAGAGGATGCCAAAGCTAACTAGAAGATGGAAATAGAGATTGGAGAGATAAATGATTAATTAATTAATTGATTGAATTAATTAATTTAGCATGTGCTTGCACTTTAACTTAGATTTTCAATTTAATCTTTGCATGAAATTTAATTCAAATAATTGAATTTATTTTAAATTCAATTTAGTATTTGAATATATTTAGAACTTGACTTTGATTTTCAAATTGATTTTTGAAATCATGCACATGTAATTGAAATTAGAAGAAATTAGAAGAATTTGAAATTAAATGAAATTAGAATTTGGGGATTTGGAAATGGAATTAGAAGAATTAATTAGTTAATTAAATAATTCAAAGAAACTATTTAATTATTTTAGAATTGGAATTTAATTAAATAGTACAGATTATTTAAATTAAAGGATTAAATCACAATTAATTAAATAAAAAATATTTAATCAATATTTAGAAAAGGGTTGAATGATTAGATGATTAGAAATAGAAATTGAGAATTAAATTTATTTAAATATTAAAGATTATTTAAATTGGGGAATTAATCAAAATTAATTAAATAATAACTATTTAATTAACATTAGAAAATAGTTAAATAATTAAATGATGATAAAATAAGAAATAGAATAATTAGTAAGATGATGAGGAAATATGAAATTAGAAGAATAAGATTAATTAGCTTAATTAAATAATTAAAGAATTATTTAATCAATTAGATGAATAATTAATACATGATCAATGAGACATTTTTAGGTGTCTACACTATTCATCCTCACATTGTAGGTTCAACCCCTAACTAATACTCATTTTATATACATATAAATTGTTTAATTTAATTCTACTAGATTCAAATGAAATAAATAAAATGAAAAATGAAAGACCTTACTAAACATTTAATTTTTAAAAATAATAAATTTAGTTAATTTTTTAGACTTTAAAAAAAATCTTAGATATAATTTATAAATTTAATTTGTATAATTATTTAGTTATTAGTGTGATTAAAAGTGACTTGTGACTTAAAGTGTAAACTTTTAAAAATATAAATAAATCTTACATAAAATCATTATATAAAGTTGAGATACTAGAATAAAGTAATTTTGACTTTAAATACATTGTTAACCAAATCCACTTGACATTTTAA
This sequence comes from Cryptomeria japonica, assembly GCF_030272615.1. Taxonomy (NCBI): domain Eukaryota; kingdom Viridiplantae; phylum Streptophyta; class Pinopsida; order Cupressales; family Cupressaceae; genus Cryptomeria; species Cryptomeria japonica. The sequence continues at coordinate 539,758,354 of NC_081410.1, forward strand.
GTTAATGATACTATAACATATTATCAAATAATATAATGGATGGGGGTCCACTTCATTTATACATTATCCTAACCAAAATGGACAAAGAATAATTATTTTTGATCGTTTCATTATCATTCACATTTGTAATTCAAATTTATTTTATCATTTGAAAACCATATCATATTATAAATACCTTACATGAATATTGAAAAACACAAAAAAATTAATATTTGTGTCTATAATTAAAGAGTTTCCATAAATCTATTCAACATTTCATTAATGACCAATATCAAAATAATTTTCATTAACAACGATACTAATAAAATTAAAAAAATAAATCTTTCATATCAAATATTATGTTATAAAATACAATTTTGGCTACTAACATAATATAAAATTTAAACTATTCCTGAAATATATTATTCTCATTCTCCTTCTTAGACTCTACAAAATTTAAGAAAGATAAAATTATTACTTTATTCATCTCACACTCCATCAATTCATAGGGATTTTTTTATTTTATAAAAGTGACCGAGGTCACCAAATCTTTTTATTAATATTAAAAAAATAATTACAAAATAAACCATCCTGATAGATGCTACTATTGATTCGGATATATAAAATGTGTACAAAACCCAACCAAGAGATGCAAAAGCCCAAAATGATAGTGTTCTAGACCATCCACCCTCCCCCATGTAGACATAGCTAGTAATATACACGTTTTCAACAAATATAAATCAGGTAAATAAAAATAGAAGCCCAAACAAAGAAGTTGAGATTTAGAAAAAAAACAAAGGCTAAGGGAGCCCATTCACGAACTAGGACCGAAATCAGAAGATGAAGAAAATATTGAATTTTCTTCCATAGGATCCAAAGAGTTAACACCCTTTATAAGCAGCCAATCACTCAAACCAAAAGTATGGAGAAGAAGCATATGGTCCCCAACACTATTCAAACCCATCTCCAAATAGGAATACTCATCACCAAAAATTGAAGGAGGAACAATAATCTGAGTGCCATCACCAGAAGGAGAAAGAGACTCCAGACAATCATCATCAATAGGGGTAGAATCTTGCATAAGAGAAATTTCCAAAGGATCAACACCATCACACTTTGAAGAATGTCCCAACAAAGTATGAAGCCTCAAAAAATAATTGAGGGTATGAGACACCAAATGAGGAGAAATAACACTAAGAAATAGACCAAATTCTCCAACTGAATCCCCAAGTGAGCCATCTTGCACACCAAAATTGACAGTAGCAAGTAGCTCATGTAGATGGACATTAGCCATAAACTGATAAAAATTAATAAACCCACCAATGGGAAGGAACCCATCCTCCAATTTATGAGAGTGCAATAAATAATCAAGAATATCCTCATCATATAGCAAAGGATTGATATATTTAGAAACAATATAACAAACCAAATAGATATCAAGCAATAAGTCCATGATAATAGTAAGAAAATAAGAAACTACTTCTATAAACAAAGCATAAGAATTGCATTGAAGCCAACCATTGCCAATTAGTGATTGAATTGCATCTTCAATATGAGAAAATCTCATGGAGAAAGCCAAAGATAGTCTTTCATAAGAACACTTAGCCTCAACTCATACCTCCCAGTGACATTGAGGAAGGGAAACTTTGTATTCCATGCTACAAAAGATAATATTATGCCTGAAAGAAAACACAGAGCAAAGAGACAAGAAATGAATGATAAATAAATCTCAATTACACACACACACACATCATGCTGGTTGAAAATTTTGTACACCTAAGGGATGTGAAAAATTGTGGTTTCAGCCATAGTGTGTGAGTATGATACTCTCCTAATTTAGGGAAGGCTCCCCCTATCTACAAACTAAAGTAATCTAATATGGGTGAGATAGCAGTCTTTCTTCTTCTTTCGAGAAAAACTATACTCTTTTCTCTTCATAGAAAACCAATAGCAATTGGAAATAAATAACAACAAATACAAAAATGAGACTTTTTGTAGAATTTTTGCAATATAAAGGGAAGCAAAGTTTCCATGAATGCACAAAGACCTCCGTCACTTCCTCGGGATGGGAAAACAGAAAGAAAGATCAAAGTCTTTAACTATCTATTCTCCTATTAGCTATGTAGCAGCTCAAAGTCTAACTACATGATGCACTTCACCTTACATGCACAAGTATTAAAAATAGAAGAAACACAAAGTCTACAAGCTATCTTCCCACTTAAGCTTTCCACACTAGATTCAAATATGATAAGCAACTCAAAGTCTACAAGACCAAATCTGAAAAACCAAACGTATAACTCTAAATTCAATTAGCAGCTCAAAGTCTGCAAGATTGAATTTAAATCCCTCTTGAACAATAGAACAAAAATCTCAATTGACTCCAGAAAATATCAACACATAACAACTTAAATTGGCACAAAGTTTCAACATAACTTGCCTCTTTTATTGAAAGAAATTTGATTTACATCCAAGCTCAAAGTCTTAGACTGCACATACAAATTGGCAGAATTTTGTTGCATTTCCAAAAGATCCAAATTACAATAGATCCCCTCAAGTATTTATAGGAGAGGAGCCTTGAGAAAAAGGTGGGAGGATCCTAAGTAACTTGAGAAATTCTCTCAACCACCATGACTTATTCCAACTACAGTCGTAATCTAACTCAACTAGTAGTTGCCTTACATGTAATTACATTTTTACAAAAATGCAAGTAAAGTGACACTTGCAATTACAAATTTGACATTAAATGTAATTTGTTAAAACAAAATTACAAATGCATAATTAATCTAAGTGTCCAAAGAAATGACTCCAATTGCATCATCCTTTGTCTGTGATGATCTTCATGTTGCTTCAAGATGCTAGAACTTTAAGTATTCTAGATTGGTGAAGACACCTTGAACCGCAATGTGAATTTGTATCCGTAATGATATTTGTGCCCTTGGCCAATGAACTTCAACCTTATCTTCTTTCTTGTGGTAGTACTGGATTTTTCAGGAGGGAAGTTCTTTGCAAGGCTGAAGTAAGAGACCTATCTCTATCTTGAAAGCATTCTATGCTCTCAACCATGAATTGTTGTTGTATCTCTTCTTTGTATCATTCTCCAATCTTGAAATATTCTTGCAAAATAAGGTACATGCCTTAATTTATTAATTTGGTAGGTCATGTGTGCAAACAAGATTGCAAGGGAAGGGATAAATTGATGCAAAAGTGGGCTCACAAGTGAATTTCGGGTTCTGGAAACTGCATTACATGTGTGGTAAAACAAGAGCATTAACTTGCAATTGTGGAGAACAAACATGCAACTTCATATGTGTAATGGGTAACTACAAGTTTGCACTTGTATTTGGACCTTTAAAACTCATTTTCAAGTGTTTTTTTGAGTGCATTTTGGACCAATTTTGGGTTTTGGAAGGTTGACTGCAAGTGAAGACACAACCGCAATCAGGTTTTAAAATTCCTACTGCAAGTAGACTTTAAATGAGAAAAATGAATGAAGGTGAAATGAATGGATGAAATGGGGTTTTGACATGAGGGGAAAATAAAAAGAATGATACCAACCGACAATCAAAAACTTGGAAAATGGGAAAAACTCTTGTTTGCAATCAGATTTGTAGCACCCAAAATCAAATGAATGAGTCTCATGGCAATTCTTCAATATTTGTAAATTTTGTAAAAAGAAGATTAACTCCTTTTACCAAAGGGAAAGAACAATGATACCACCAGATTGCATTCCTTGTTGCAAAAAAAGACTTGAAAAGAGAAGTATATTTGACTTCAAATGCTCATGAATGGAGGAAAAATGTGAGACATGTTTACAAAGTGGCAACAAGGGTGAATTTCATGCTCCAAAACGTGGTAATAACAAGGAAAAAATGGATCCAAAAATGTCTTCAACAACATCTTCAAAATGCCTTCAAAAATGCAAAACATGTTCGCAAAAACCATTTTTGGTGAAAAACGTGGCAACCAGCATTAATTCTTAACCATTTAGCATGAATGTGGGGCGGATTTAGGGGAAGAAATACCACAAAAAATGGAATAATGAGAGCATGAATGAAGATCAATTTTTTTCCTCATCTTCAAGCAAAACATGCCCTCCAAATATGCAATCAGGTTTTAAAAACCCCTTTGCAAGTTTTAAATTGCATCACTTTTTCCTTCACTTGGGTGAATTTGGGTTTTAGGGAAGAAAGGACAAAAAGACTTGTAAAAGGGAAATAAAATCCCTTTTACAAGTTTTAAAATTAAAATAACAAAACAACTTGTAATAGGGAAATAAAATCCCCATTACAAGTTTAGAAAAAAAAACACAACTTAAAAGAAATAAAAATTGAAAAACTTGTAATAGGGAAATAAAATCCCTGTTACAACTTAAAATAACTTAAGTAGGAACTTTTAAAAGAAATTACATGTTCTTTTTAAAGTTATAGCTTTAAATTCACTTGCAATTTGTCCAAAAAGTTCCTACAATGACTTAAAAGACATAAAAGCAAGGGGGGAATAAAAAGTAAGTTACAAGTGACAAGTTGTTGGCTTGATGATGATGTTTTGATGTAATAAGTTGAATGATGACTTATTTTATGTTGTCATTGACAGAAACTATGTTTGGTTAGTCATCTAAGTCTTTTAGGCCAGCCAGTAAAGCATAATTGGTACAGTAGACAGTTTATCAGTGAACCGGCAAATAAGACTTCAACTGGTAAATAGGAAAAGAGTTGTATTGAAATCAACCGATATGAGCGATCAATGAAGATTTTGTTGGTATTATGGATGTGTTGCATTAGTTTTTTCATTGATGTCAACACTTGTCAACACTTGAGAACACTTGGAGATCTTTGGTTATGTTCACCAGCATGTTCAGTAACTTATGCACAGCCACTGGTATCTGGTTCACCGGCAGGGTATATTGTTCACCGACACTTAGGATGATCTGTTATCATCTAGAGATTACTTGGTTATATCAAAGACATTGTTTGGACACTTGGTTTTGGTGATTTGATTATTGGTACAATTGAGTTTGCATATTTGTTGTTACCAGCAAATAGGTCTAGGTTATGGACCGACAAGCGTTATCTATTCCAGATCAACACGACACATTATGGAGATGATTTGTTATTATTGTAAATGCATTGAGACAACATCATGCATCACATATTGATTCATTTGTAATATCTTAGTGAGCCGACCTACACAGTTGGTCTTAGGTTCTGGTATATATGTAAGATCTCATTTGTGAGATTAAGGAGAGAGTGTGGAAAAGGATAGTAATAAGGTATATGTGAATATAAGCAGAGCTATAAACACATACATCATTTGAAGATTCAAGGAAGGTTTGAGGAAGACAATCAGAGCTTAACCGATACTGAATCTAGCATATGAAGATGTTATTTTGAGCAGTACATTATCATTGGATTTAACCATCCAATTGTAGTTAGTGTGACTCCCATTTTGTGATTGAGCAGTGAGCTCTAGGTAGTTGGCCTTTATGCATGTGCAGACCCCATTTGTACACACATACTATCTATAGTAGTATCATCTGATTGTGGGTAAGTTTTCCCACTATGGTTTTTCCCCTTACAGAGTTTCCACATACAAATAACTGTGTTATGTGTTGTGTATGTTATTTGTCTTTCTGTTTCATGCATTAAGCTATATCGGTATTGCAATTAACTGTTAAACTGTCTACCGACATTAAAGTTTGGTTTACCGATATTATGCACTAAGTTTGGTTAAGTTATAATTGGTTTAAAATTAATAGACAACTAATTCACCCCCCCTCCCTGTCTCAGTTGCCTCTGGGTCCTAATAATTAGTAGCAAAGCTAAGTCCTCTTTTTGCAGAAGTTTAACAACTTGAGGAGATCCTATGTCCACTAACTATTTCAGGAAGGATAGTTTGAAGCTTGATGGAACCAACTATGGTATATGGAATATTAGAATGGAGACTCATCTGAATTGCACTGGAATTGACATATGGGATGTTACAAAGAATGGCTATTTTGGTCCTACTCAAGGTCAACCTAATCCACCAACCTTGGCTAAAGATGAAGAAAATGATTGCAAAACAAGAGAAGCACTTTTGAGCGCATTGTCAGATCAACAAATCATGGGATTATCAGACCGATCTACTGCTAAAGCTATTTGGGATAAATTGGAGACATTTAATGAAGGTGATACCATAGTCAAAATTGCAAAACTGGAATGCTTCCGGGTCAGGTATGAAAATCTGAAAATGGAAGAAGATGAAAGGATTTCTGCTTTTATGGAAAGAGTTAATGAAATTGTTTTGGGTATACAATGTTGTGGAGGATCCTTAAGTGAAGATGAAATTATTTCTAAAGTTTTAAGAGCTTTGCCACCGGCATACAAAATGAAAGTAATTGCTATTAATGAATTGAGAACAATGCCTAATGCATCAGTATCTAGAGATACTTTGGTTGGAAAACTTTCAGCTTTTGAACTTGAGGAATTTGGTCCTATTGCTATAATTAAGATAGATTTGGCTTTCAAAGATTCATCATCTGCAGCATCATCATCATCATCTGAAAAATCTAATTGAAAAGCACTCTATGCTAGAGAACTTGAAGAAATCAGAAGAGAGAATGAAGAACTTGAAGAGCTTGAAGCACTATTTGCAAGGAAAATGCCTAAAGGTCTAGTTGGAAGTAAGTATGAAGGTAAAGCACCATTTAAATGTTTTAACTGCAATAAAATTGGTCATATGGCATCTAGGTGTCTTGATAGACATGCAAGATTGAAAGAAGAAGCTAAAAGAAAATACAAGCCTAACCCTGAATATCAAAGGTACAGATTTAAGAAAAATAGAGATAAATCATGTTACTATGTTGATGAAGGAGATACTGATGATTCTGATGAGGAACCGATAGACAATGGATGGGCTTTTGTTGCAATAACAGAAGATCAACCGACACCTACTATTCAACCGGTAGAGCAGGCCCTGGCAGCTAAAATTGAAGAAAAGGATGAATGGATCATTGATTCTGAATATTCACATCATATGAGTGGTGATAAGAGTAAATTCTTAACTTTTTCAGGAATACAATGGAGGTCTAGTAAGATTTGGAGATGACAAAGCTTGTTTGATCAGAGGAAAAGGCACTATATCTTTTGATGGTAAGCACAATATTGATAATGTTTACTATGTTGAAGGTTTGAAGCATAATCTTTTGACTGTTGGTCAATTAGTTGAAAAAGGATTTCAATTACAATTTAAGAATGGTAAATGCAAAGTCATGAATAGAACTAGTTTGGAAATTGCAACCGGTAATCAGACTAGAGGTATTATCTTTCATTTGAATAACAATGAGAAGACATGCTTGATTGCACATATTAATGAAAGTTGGTTATGGCATAAGAGACTATGTCATGTAAATTTTGATTGCATTGTGAAAATCAGTACAACTAAGGCAGTAAGAGATTTACCTAAGATTGTTAAACCTCACAATCCGGTATGTAAGGAATGTCAATTTGGAAAGCAAGTTAGAGCAACTTTTAAGAGTATTCTAGAAAAATCCAATAATGTTCTTGACTTAATTCATACTAATTTATGTGGTCTAGCAAGAACTACAAGTTTATAAGGAGATAGATATTTTATGCTAATCATTGATGATTATTCTAGAATGTGTTGGGTTACTTTTCTCAAGGAGAAATTAGAAGCATTTGGGAAATTCAGACTATTCAAGGTGATGGTAGAGAATTAAACTGGTAAGAAAATCAAATGCTTGAGATCAGATCAAGGAGGTGAATTCACATCTAAAGAATTTAATACATTCTGTCAAGTGAATGGAATCAGAAGACAATTATCAGCACCTCAAACACCTCAACAAAATGGAGTTGTGGAAAGGAAGAACAAAACTATTTTGGGTGCAGCTAGAAGCATGATATTAGAAGCAAACCTACCTCATGTGTATTGGAGAGAAGCAACGAATACAACTGTTTATACATTCAACAGAGTTCACCTCAAAGGTGAAACCGGTAAGACCCCTCATGAGCTATGGTTTGGTAATACTCCTACTCTTAAATATTTTAGTGTTAGGAGAGATGATTATATTGACAAATTTGATCCTAGAAGTGATGAAGGAATATTTATTGGTTATTCATCTAAGAGCAAGGCATATAGATATTTTAATAAGAGATTGTAGAAAATAATTGAAAGTGCAAATGTGAATATTGATTTAAATTTAGAAGGTCTATAGACTTTGAACCGGTAGTTGAGATAATCACAAATGAACCTACAATGAGTACACCAGTACAAAATGTTGATCTAGTCACACTGGCATCATCTGAGAATTCCACAGTAATTGAAAAATAGCAACAAGTGAACACACCCGGGTATGTAAGATTGAATCACTCTGAAGGTCAGATAATTGGGAATAAGTATCAAGGAGTTATGACTAGAGGAAGACTAGCAAATGAAGAGGTATGTCTAATTTCTCAATTTGAACCAACAACTATTAATGAGGCATGTGAAGATAAACATTGGATTAAAGCTATGGAAGCTGAATTGAAACAAATTGAAAAGAATAACACATGGACATTGGTTCCCCGACCTAAAAACAAAAATGTAATTGGAACTAAATGGGTATTTGGAAATAAACTTAATGAAAATGGTAAGGTAATCAGAAACAAAGAAAGATTAGTGTGTAAGGAATATTTATAGAAAGAAGGAATTCATTACAATGAAACCTGTGCACCGGTAGCTAGAATTGAGGTAGTCAGATTATTCTTAGCTTTTGCAGCACACAAGAACTATAAAGTATATCAAATGGATGTTAAATGTGCATTTCTGAATGGTGACCTTGAAGAGGAAGTTTACATTGAACAACCTGATGGATTTTCTTTGACAAATGACAAAGATATGGTTTGCAGGTTAAGGAAAGCTTTATATGGATTGAAGCAAGCTCCTAGAGCTTGGTATGCTAGATTAGACAAATATCTTTTGAATCTTGGTTACACTAAAGGTAATGCTGACAACAACTTATATTACAAAGTGACTAATGATGGCATCTTGGTTATTGAATTTTTGTTGATGATATTATTTTTGGAGGAGAATATGGATTGTGCAAAGACTTTTCTAATAAGATGCAGGAAGAATTTGAAATATCTATGATTGGAGAGATAAAATTCTTTTTACGATTGCAGATTTAACAGACTAATAAAGGTATATTCATAAATCAATCAAAGTACTTGAAGGAATTACTTAAGAAATTTGGCATGGAAAATTCTAAACCGGTAAGTACACCTATGACTACAACTGATAAACTATCTTTGAAGGATGAATCAACACCTGTTAATCCGACAAGATACAAGTCTATGATAGGAGGTTTACTATATTTGACACAAACAAAACCTGATATTATGAATGTAGTATTTATTGTTTCAAGATTTCAGAGTAATCCTAAAGAAAATCATGAATCAACAGTAAAAAGGATTTTCCGGTACCTATAAGGCACAACAAATCTTGGCTTATGGTATCCTAAAGATGAAAATTTGATTTATGTGCATACAAAGATGCAAATTGGGAAAGAGATGTAGATGATAGAAAAAGCACCACCGATGGAGGATTTTTTCTTGGTAGCAAACTAATTTCATGGTTGAGAAAGAAACAAAGTTGTACATCACTATCAACAACAAAATCACAATATGTTGTAGCAGTAACTAATTGTACATAGGTATTATGGATAAAACAAATGTTGAAGGACATAAAGGTAAAATGCAAAGAACCTATAATCATTTACTATGATAATATCACAATTGATATATCTAAGAATCTGGTATTTCACTCTAAAACTAAACATGTTTCTATCAAATTCAATTTTCTGAAAGAGAATGTTGAAGCAAAAGAAGTGAAATTGGTTTATGTGAATACTAAAGAGAAGATTGCAGATATCTTTACTAAGCATTTTCCTAAGGAAACTTTTGAATATCTAAGAGAGACGCTTGGAGTTATACCCTCACCGGTAGAAACTTAGACAGTTGGAGCATGGCATCAGACCGACAGAATTAACAGAGAAACATTTTTCCGGCTTTGATGAAGGAGAGCTACTTCTCAGGGGGAGTAGATTGAATAAATTTGGTTATACCAATTGGTATTTGTAATAAGTTCTATGAATTGATTGTATTTGGTTTTGTATTGCTTTGGTATTTGATGTCAAAGGGGGAGAGATATCTATGGAAAAACACTTCATCTTTTGGGGAGAGATTGTTACTCTTTGTATTTGTATTTTAATGATCTCTTTGGGAGATTGTTGGTTTTTGGTTTTTGGCATTTCTGCTTTGGCACTTAGATGATTTTTCCATCTTGTGTTGCCATCAATGCCAAAGGGGGAGATTGTTGGTATTATGGATGTGTTGGATTGGTTTTGTCATTGATGTCAACACTTGTCAACACTTGAGAACACTTGGAGATCTTTGGTTATGTTCACCGGCATGTTCAGTGACTTATGCACAACCACCGATATTTGGTTCACCGACAAGTTATATTGTTCACTGACACTGAAGATGATCTATTATCATCTGGAGATTACTTGGTTGTGTCGAAGACATTGTTTGGACACTTGGTTTTGGTGATTTGATTATTGGTACAATTGAGTTTGCATATTTGTTGTTATCGGCAAATAGGTCTAGGTTATGGACCGACAAGCGTTATCTATTCCAGATCAGCATGACATGTTATGGAGATGATTTGTTATTGTTGTAAATGCATTGAGACGACATCATGCATTGCATATTGATTCATTTGTAATTGATTTAATTGTAATATCTTAGTGAACCGACCTAATCAATTGGTCTTAGGTTTTGGTATATATGTAATATCTCATTTGTGAGATTAAGGAGAGAGTGTGGAAAAGGATAGTAATAAGGTATCTGTGAATATAATAAGAACTATACACGCAAACATCATTTGAAGATTCAAGGAAGGTTTGAGGAAGACAATCAGAGCTTAACCGGTATTGAATCTAGCATACGAAGATGCTATTTTGAGCAGTACATTATCATTGGATTTAACCATCCAATTGTAGTCAGTGTGACTCCCATTTTGTGATTGAGCAGTGAGCTCTAGGCAGTTGGCCTTTCTGCATGTGCAAACTCCATTTATACACACATACTATCTATAGTAGTATCATCTGATTGTGGGTAAGGTTTCACACTGTGGTTTTTCCCCTTACAGGGTTTCCACGTACAAATAATTGTGTTATGTGTTGTGTATGTTATTTGTCTTTCTGTTTCATGCATTAAACTTTACTACTATTACAATTAACTGTTAAACTATCTACCAGCATTAAAGTTTTGTTTAGCGGTATTATGTACTAAGTTTGGTTAAGTTATAATTGGATTGAAATTAATAAACAACTGATTCAATCCACCTCTCAGTAGTCTCTGGGTCCTAACAGAGTTAGGTGATGCAGTTATATAGTAATGTTGGAAATAGGTACTTGTAGGTATATTCAACACCGCATTGACAGATTCAATAGGATGAGAAAGTTTTGATAAATAAAGCAGTCAATATTGAAGGACAGTCAATTGGTAGAGCAGAATGACTTAAATCAGTTAAACCAACAATGATTATGTTTTATCTTTGGCTTATTATCTCGGTGGCCGACATAAGTAAAGCATGAAGTGTAAGATTGTCTAGATTCATGGAACATAGGAAATTGTTCCAATGTTATTAGCTGACTAAGTTGATGTTTATAAAAAGTGTGATGAGTTATGAGATGGAGAATGAGATCATAAGTGAATATTGAGAGTTTGATTGTGCGGTAAATTGAGAATCTATGTATTGATGTGTTGTTGATGTATTGAGTGGAATTGAACCAGATCTTATTAGGCACAAAGGTGCTACATGCAGATCATTTTATTGTTGTTTTCCTAACAGTTGCAACAGTCAAATCCCCTAATCGGGTAGGTCCTAACAAGCCTGAAATTGTAAATCCTGTAATAGGGTAGCTCATTAACTTGACTCTAAATCCTCTTGCGAGGTTGCTCCTAATAGGGAAAATCTTTTAACAAGCTTGAGATTGAAATCCTTTCACTGGGTGACTCCTAAAAAGGTCTGCTCCTAACCAAGCAAATTTGTAAGACCTTAACCGGTCAAAGATTTCTATTCTGTAGATAGTGTATCTTGTTGGTACTAAATCTCACCATATTTTTCCCTTTTGGGTTTCCACATATAAATATTTGTGTTATGTGAAGCATGATATATTGGGTGTTATCTTATGTGGTGATATTTCTTTTATATTTATTAAGCTTTAAGTTATTTAAAGTGGTGATCAGATTTGTGTTGTTGTTTTTGCTTGCACTAATTCACCACCCCCCCTCTTAGTTCCTTATAAGTTTATCAATTGGTATCAGAGCCTGATTCCCTTAAGGCTTAACCGCTTGGGAAGGATCCTCAAGGCTATCATGGGGGATATGAGTTATAAAGTGATGTCTAACTGGCTTGCAGAATTTGAAGAAGCCCTAGGTGAGTTGAGGGTCAAGTATAAAGCTTCATTGGCTAAGAGGAGAGCATTAGCTAAAAAAATGTATGAACTTAGTGAAAACATTGTTGGCAATTGACACTCATATAGTTTAGTTGTGTTGTCATTGATGGAAACGCATATCATTTTGGGTTGGACATTTAACTGTTACTTTTCGGTATTCATGATTTGGCAACCAACATTCAGGGAAACCGACAAACTAGGAATCGGTATATGAGGCCGACATAGGAGATTGATCCAACGGGTCTACACGGTAGCAATCATCAGCATCGGTCATGAAGTTTAATGTATTTATTTTTGTCTAAGCCGACATATAAATAAATTGTAATATCATTGTAAGATGACATAAGGCATTTATGTTTATGTTTGGGAAGAGTATTTCAGTCAGTCCGATTAGGATATTTTGGATATGACATTTTCAGATATATAGATATGATGCAAGATATAGTGATGTGATATTGTGCGAATAATATTGATGGACTGTATGCGAATATAATATTATGTAGTTGGTCTTGGTTATTGGTTTAAAGGTTTGGGATGCAAAGCGAGTTATTGGTAAAGGAGGACACAATGCAAATCGATATAGACAGTGATTGAACCAAAACTCATCTAGCATAGCAGATGCATTCTCTGAGTTCAGAATTTTCTTTATAAACCAGTATTTGGTGTTTGTAGTCAGTGAGGCTCCTTTTGTGATGAGCAGTGTCCTCTAGGCTATTGGCCTTCCTATATGTGCATTCCCCTATTGTAATATTTATTCATTTGGCCAGTGGATAGATATTGTGGGTCACCAATCCCACTGTGGTTTTTCCTTTTTGAGGTTTTCCACTTATAAATCTTTGTGTTATGGTGTATGTTCTTGTGGTGGCATTATTTATACTTGTTGTTGTATTCTTTTATGGTTACTGGTTACTAAAACACTTTGTTAATAAGGTTAAAATTTATCTTACCGACAGAATACTGATTCACCCCCCCTCTCAGTGTTCTTGGATTCCAACAATTGGTATCAGAGCTTGGTGCCTTGGAGTAAGTCTAACAACTTAAGGAAGATCCTGAATCCAAAATCCATAGAGAAGAGTATGGAGAAACAACTTGAAGTAGCTCTTGAAGACTATGATGTTGAATGGATGAAAAACTTGAAATTGCAAGATGAGTTGAGCACTGCAAAGGAATTCATTCTTATCCTATAGGAGAGGTTGTCATCTGCTCAAGCTAGAAGGAAGAAAATTTTACAAAATCAGGATGATGAAGAGAAGAATTGATGCAGAGCATCACGAAAAACTCTTCAAGAACCCTAAATCAACATGGAGTTCTAATCTAAACACAACACCTTCACTTGTATTAGAAGCATAATCTGATCATAATCATCATTCTACAGTCCAAAACAATATTATTATCAAAGCATTACACATATATACAGTCAGCAACTTGCTTCATAGCACTATCTCATTCTCCTGATTCAAGGTCATGTTTGTAGATCAATGTTTAGTACTAGAATTAGGCCTCAGAGCCTATTGGTCTATAATAGCCATCATTCACCATTACCTTCATACACTTCAATTGGTCACCATTATGTCCATCAATAATTATTTCACAAACATCAAGAATCATTCAACAAACTGTCCTTCATTAAGTTTAAATAGTCAAAACTGCAATTTTTTACAGTATAGAACTTTGTTGCTAATAACTTTCAGAGAAAACATTTTCTTTCTAATCTCTCCGGTGGGGATGTAGATAACTAGGTTTAAAAATCCATATCCAAAATATAGCCAGATCCAACGGTTACTTTGAAAGTTATGCCCCCCGTACCGAGACCATTTTGACTGTTACAAAAAAAACAAGAAATGTGCATGCCCAGTCCGCCTAGGGCATCAAATTACTCACACAATACAAAATAATCCAATTCAAAATCAAAAGGGTCTGAAATTTATTTGAATCTAATTCAAGGTGAACCAAGAATAACTTTTTTTTAGCAGGTAGAAACCGAGTTATGAACAAACCCTTGTCAACTATTCTGTAATAGAGGGTTTTATGATAGTTTTAAGAAACTTCATTATATCTTTCTCCATCTTCCATGGATGAAGCCCTCAATAGATCCAAAATAGAGGTAATTCACCATACTTCATGTCCAAATATATTTTAGTGGTTTTCCAATCCATTTACATATAAATAAATTCACAAAAATAGTCAATAACATGACTGAGACAATAAATGGTATAAAACTTGAATAAAACAACATATTCGTTTACTTAATTCATCAAAACCAAATACATACAATTGTTCCTCATGACAGAGGCTTCCTTCCTTGACCATCCACTAATCACATATGAGTAATTACAATCATCTTTATGCACCAACTTCATATCTGTCACCATTCTGTAGAGATGGATAATAGTTAGAGGTTTTTTTTTAAGGTATAACCTCTCAAGCACTTCCTCCAACGCGATCACCATCTTCAAATATGACCATTACAAACATTTAAATAATGCTCTTGATAGTTATAACTGCCCCAACTTCCTTTTAGGACTGAACACATGACTTTTACAACCTTTTGTGCAACTTTTAAAATGTTGCATTTTACAACTTTTTATGAACCCTCCTAACAAAAATCGGGATAATAATGCAGTTCTCGGTTAGTGTTCATATTATAAGAAGTATGGTCATAGGACAAAAGATTGCAGAGAGAATGTTAGATGTCATGCATGTGGAAAGTTTGGACATATGCCTAATCAATGCAAGTCAAATTAAGGATACAATAAGGAAATTCATAAAAATAATGTCACTTGCTATGCATGCAACAAAATAGCACATATTACTAAATTCTGCTGAAGCAAGAACAATCCGGTAGGCAAATGATGAAAAAGGAAAACATAAATTTGATGATATCTAGAAGGATTATGAGAATAAATGGGTTAGGAAATAAGAAGGTCAATAGACAGAGACAATCAGCCTGGTTACTCAACCAGCAAAGCAAAATGTTCCTGCACCGACAAGAAACTCATTCGGTAACTAAGGCAATAGCCTTAGGGGGAGGCAAATTAATGATAGATATTGCATTACCCCTAGTAGCAGTCTGAAAGCTTGTTTTAGATCTTGGAGAAGTTAGTCTAAAGGTTTCTTGGCACTGAGGTCATGGATTTTGAATCTGGTATGATAGACCGACACACATTTATGTCAATAAGAAATTAGGGTTTTCGCAGAATAAAAAAGAAATGTTGGTTCATTTCTGATCACACAACATTCAGAGTGAAGCAGAGCGAGTTTAAGGTGATTCAAGGAAATCAAAAGCATTTTCAAGCGAATTCCAGTGTATTTGGTACTGATTTTCAAGAACTTTCACCGGTCAAGGTTGTGAGGTATTTTATCAGTTTCCGGACTATCTTTTGTTTGTAATGGCTTCTAGATCTTCTCCTGCTCTGGTAGAAGTTTGGATACCCCTATTGTTATTGACATCAAGGATCATCCACACCCAATTTTCATGCAATGCCCTTAGATTGTGAAGGTTGATGATTCAATCGGTGCATTTTCTAGGGTTCTAGACGAAGTTATGTACGTTGAAGATGTCTATGCATATATCCACTGCACTCTGGAGGATTTAGGTTCAACTGAGATCAAAACAATGTACATGGCAAATCTCTTGGATAGGGGGGGATTGATGAAATCAAAATTTTGAATTCTGAAGGATTAGGGTTTCACAAACATTTTGGAGATGTAGAAATTTGAAGATGAAATGATTTGGTATGTACTAAGTCATGTCCACGGGAATTCATATGGTTGGACCGACCTTAAAAAATCACCAAGGAGGTTATTCATGAAATCACCAGTTTTCCCCAAATTGGTCAGACTCCCAAAAGGAGGAAAATACCTAACAATGAGGTTGAGAAGCTAACTGGTGCAACTTTTGACATTTGGTCAATGAGGATAAGCACTATTAGAGACAAAGTTGTTCAAATTACAAGCATGATCATCGGTTACAAGGTAACCCAGTCAAACCAATTAAACTTTGTTTCCAGCTCATGCATTTACTATGCTCATTAGATGGTCAAAGAAAATGATAGGTATGATCTTTGTCAATGGATGTGTGAAGAGCTTATTTTAAACCTAGGGAAGATTAAGGGTAAAAAGAAAGGAGTTTTCCAGTATGGCAATCTTGTTGTTTGCTTGATGCTTTTCTTTTTGAATGAGTTACCGGGATGTGGTAAAACTCAATGGGCATTTGATATGCTGGTAGGAAAGCAAAAAAGGGATGCTATAAGAGGTTTTAGATAAGACAAGGAGAGAGAATCCATTTTATGGGTTTATTTCAAATCATTTCAGAAGGCTATGAAGAAAAGAGAGAGAGAGTGCCTAAACATATTGTTGATAAGTATTCTACAAAAATATGCTTTATGGTTAAGAAGGATGAAACATTGATGGAAGAAGTGCAACCAGGAAAGATCTGGATCATTGAGATGGGTTATGATGTTGATGCTGAGATCTTGGACTTATATGCCAAGACTCTTATTGATTCCCCGGTTGATGAAACTGATAAAACCTTTGGGACAACAAAGAAAAAGGAATCCGAAGTTCAGATACATTTCAGTCAGAAGAAGAGGGAAGGAAAAATCAAGAAGGTTGGGGAAGTGGTAGAGAATATGTCCTCTGAAATTAAGAAGATCATTGGACTGGCAAAAGGGTCATCTCCAACAATAATTCAGACTCCATCAGTAGCATCAACTGACAAGGGTATATTGAAGAGGAAGAAACCATAAACTTATATTGCCCATGTTGAATCCGATTCTGATACTGATGTTCTGCCCGAAAATATTCCCTTGACACACATCAGGATATATAGGAAGAAGACTTTGGAAGGAAATGTATAGAAAGTGAAGGTCACTCCTCCGATAGCCCCAAAGAAAATTTTGAAGGAGAGGAAACCATTACAGAAGAGGAAACCGGTCAAAGAATCTACTTCTACTCCTGAGAAGAAGAAGAAATTAGAATTAGATATAGCTCTCGAAATCGGTAAGAGTATTGAGGTCACTCCTTGTTTCTCAGTTGCTGAATTGATAGATCAAATAACTAAAGATGGAATTTTGAGTAATATCCAACATTGTTATGAATATATGGATGATAAGGATTAAATGGAGATTGAGGAAGAAGTTTTGTTATATTTGGATATATATAAGAAGGTATTACTTGAGATTGAAAATCAGATACCAGGAGATTTGTACAATAATCTAGATGCCAGGAGATTATCTACAGTTGAAGAGGATAAAAATATAAAGTTGCAAGAGTTATTAACTATTTGCAGTGCTATAATTGATGAGGAGTTGCAACATTGTCTTGAATATGCTTATAGAATAATTTTTTAGAACAAACACCAGCATGTGAGTCTCATGATAGGTAGAGTAAATTAAATAGTTAAGGAGACCCATGAGGCATGGGTAAAATTCTTTGTAGTTAAACCAGATTTATTTATTGCACTGGTATTTCTACCTCAGTCTGGTATTGAAGACATATCTGTTGATGGTAAGAGAAAAGATATGTTGGGTATGGATTCACTAGTTTTGGAACATAAACTAACAGAGGATATTCCTCTAGCAATATCACCTGTACATAATGTAGAGAAACCTGTAGATAAATTTCAAGCTATGCATGATAAGAAGGATACACCAGAACAAAACATTTCAGATGTAGAGGTTATTGATGTGGATACATATAATAAACAGGTTGAGGATGTTGAACCTCCGGCTAAAAATGTACATACTAAAGAGGCTAAGGTTGAGATGGTTACTGCACCAAGTTGTGAAGCCATTGGTGCTAATCAGTAGGTTGGAGATTCTAGTCATTCATTATTGGCACTTGGTTCATCTGGTCAAGTTAATTTTGGGTAGAAGAACATTGAGCAACTGAGCAGTTTTGAATTAATGTTTGTTGCAGCTCATAAGTTGAGGAAGGAAGGATCAAAAGACATGCAGGTCATTGAGCAGGCCATTCTGATTTTGCAGAAGCTAGTTCCAGGATACTCTATTCCGGTAGCTAGGCCCTCTAGTAAGCTTAAGAGTTTGACTGAACATATTGCAAAATATTTTCAAACTATTCAACAAATATCAAACCGACAATTGATAGAGAGATACAATGTAGCTAGGAAAGTCATTTGTTATAATATGTTCATATCAAACAAGGTCAAGATGACATAGGAACTTACAAAAATTGATGAGGCTCTTAATCAGTGTAGTTGTATATATAGGTCTTGTACTAACACCGACAAACTTACAACTGACTTGGAGGTAAAAAATAAAAGTGGCAAAGGCCCGGTTGGAACATTTGGCTAACAATTTTGATGGTACTCAGTCATTGACCAATGCCATTGATGGTCAAATTTTGGTTACAGAATCTAAGATATCAGCCTTGGAGAAAGATATGGACAGATTAATCTAGTGACCTAGGGAATTGAGAGGATTGGTAAGTCCCTAGTTGAACACTTTATTACTTCATAAGAGAGAAAGTATAGAATTGATGAATAAACCCAACCGGTGGATCTAACAGAAGAAGAACTACATGCATACATTCTTAATTGGTTTGTATCTATTTTGGGAACTTTGAAAACTAGTTGGGATACTTACTTATGATTTTTGAAGGGTGCTTACCCGGATACAGTCAAGTACATCTAGATCCAGTAAAAACATTTTGATTTCATTCTTTCATTCTTTTGCCCCACCTTTGTCATTAATGTCAAAGGGGGAGAGTTTGTTGTGAAAAATGGCAAGGGACATAAGAAGTAATGTATAGCTCAAGGGGAGTAGGGTCAGTTTTGGTCATCAATTTTTGGAGGAACCAGGACAACACTTCAGCGATTCATTTTTCACATGAGTGTTGTCATCAATGACTAAGGGGGAGACTGTTGACAATTGACACTCATCCAATTTGGTTTTGTTGTCATTGATGGCAACACATATCATTTTGGGTTGGACACTTAACCGATACTCATCGATATTCATGATTCGGCAACCAACATTCAAGGAAACCAACAAACTAGGAACCGGTATATGAGCCCGACATAGGAGATTGATCTGATAGGTCTACATGATAGCAATCAGTGACATCATTCATGAAGTTTAATGTATTTATTTTTGTCTAGGCTGACATGTAAATAAATTGTAATATCATTGTAAGTTGACATAAGGCATTTATGTTTATGTTTGGGAAGGGTATTTAAGTCAATCCGACTAGGATATTTTGGATATGACATTTTGGGATATATACATATGATGTGAGATATAGTGATGTGATATTGTATGAAAAATATTGATTGATTGTATGCTAATATAATATTCTGTAGTCAGTCTTGGTTATTGATTTAAAGGTTTGGCATGCAGAGCAAGTTACTAGTAAAGGAGGACACAGTGGAAACCGGTACAGATAGTGCTTGAACTGGAACTCATCCAACATACCAGATGCATTCTTTGAGTTCATAATTTTGTTTGTAAACCTGTATTTGGTGTTTTTAGTCAGTGAGGCTCCTTTTGTGATGAGAAGTGTGCTCTAGGTTGTTGGCCTTCTTGCATGTGTAGGCCCCTATTGTAACATATATTCATTTGGCCAGTGGATAGATATTGTGAGTCACTAATCCCACCGTGGTTTTTCCTCTTTGAGGTTTTCCATATATAAATCTCTATACTATGGTATATGTTCTTATGGTGGCAATATTTATACTTGTTGTTATATTCTTTGATGGTTACTAATTACTGAAACACTTTGTTAATAAGGTGAAAATTTATCTTACTAGCAGAAAACTAATTCATCCCCCCATCTCATTGTTTTTGGATTCCAACACACAGTTTATCTAAGGAAGCAAACATGGATGCATTGGTTACTTAAGTTAAAAAATTGAATGATGACAAGGCAAATTTGAGGGGAGAGTTGGAAGCCCTAACCATCAAGATGAGTCAAGAGCTTGAAGCAAGGAGGACAACAAAAGAAAAGATTAGAGAAACATAACATGAGATCTTTAAGATGAACCAGGAGGTTGGAACTCTGTATTCTCATCTTCATGAGGAACAAGAAGAAAAAGAAGAAATAAAGGCCGATCTAGACATGGAAATGTCTCTAAGAGAAAGTCTAATGAAAATAATAGAGGATGAAAGGTGAGACACAAGGCTTGGGCTACACTACTTTTGAAAAAGGTGAGCCTTCCAGTACAAAGGACAACATTGAAGAAGGTAAATCTGCACCTAAGATCCAAAAATCCACCGGTAAGAAACCCTACAAACCAGTATGTTTTAATTGTCATAAGCCAGGGAATACTGCTAATGTTTGTAGATATAATTCTTTTGGTGATTATAGACCTAATGCCTATCAAGGATACAAGCCTAGAACCTTTAATGGATATTGTTACACTTGCAACATGTATGGGCATAGAGTTGTTGAATGCAGGTATGGAGCAAATAATTTGACACCCCACATGAATCAAAGATCTGGTGGAGATTGGCAAAGAACTTTTAATGACCAAAGAAATGCAAATTGGCAGAGACCCTATGCTAACCAGTCTAGTCCCTATGAGATGGAAAATAGAATGAATGCGATTTGCACAATCTGTCATAACTACAATCATGTAGCTATGAATTGCAGAAGAAGGACTGATAGAGGCAATGCTGGACCCTAGAGAGCCTCTGGTATGGCATGTTTTCATTGTCACCAACTGGGACACCTTACAAAGTTTTGTAGAGCTAAAATGAGTCAATCAGTAAATCAATCTGCTGACTAGAAAGGGATGAAGAAAGTTGATGTGGAAGAGACCAAAGAAAAGATGAACAAATTCTGGAAAACTAAGAGTGATGAGAAACCATCAGAAGATCCTAATTCTTCACCTAGTGTGGAGAACTCATTACTAACAAACTAAGTTGTTAAAAGGCTTAGGGGGAGCTTAATGTCAGATCCATTTCTAAACCCCCCTATATGGTGTGTAGTAAGATAAATCTGCATATCATGGTGCATTACGATATTGTGAAGTGATTTTATGATCAAACTAGTAGATTTGATATGATATGAGAAACGATAGTATATTGAATGGTATTTTAGGGTTTGTTTGTTTATACAACCAAGAGTAGCATTTAATGCGGTAGGTATTGAGAAAATAAAATGAATTTTTGAATATCATTTGTCAGTTTGCATTCTTGAGAGCACTCAGAGAGATAAAAGAGTAGAGAAGAGCTTGTGTGAGCAACATTTGATTAGATTAAAAAAATATTTAGAGTGATCTATGATTAGTAATCAGTGAAAGTGCATTATCAGTGTTGAAACCCTACTTGTGGAAGCATTGAAAGGTATTTATCCCACATATCCTGTTATCTGTTTCAGAGTTCAAGTCTCTGAAGATGGATGCACCACATCTGGTAGATGTTACAGTTAGGCCTCATCCAAAGTTTAAGAGACACCCTTTTAAATCCATTGAAACTGATCCCATCAAAGCCCTATTTGGAGTCCCATATGGAGTTTTTCATGCAGAGGATATTAGATCATACATTCACTATAAGTTGGAAGATCTTGGAATTTTTTCTATATTTGATCAATATCGAGTAATGTGTGACAAGAATGGAGTATTGAAAGAATAGTAGAGGAGGGTTACTGATAAAGTTTTTCACCATGCACTAAATTATATTGATGATTTTGAAGATGATCATGTAAGATATGTTTTGAGTTGTGTGCATGACCAGTTTATGTGGCTTGATTAACCATATAAGATCACCAAAGAAGCGATTCATGCAGTAACTCGATTATGTTCCATTGGTGAAGTTCCAATACTGAGACCAGTTCCTAAGGATAATGTTGTCAAACTGACCAAGTCACAATGGGATGGAAGAGCTATGCATGTTAATGAGATTGATGATCCCACAGTAAAATTTTCTTCAATGGTCATAGGATACCTGGTATATTATTCTATCAGGATGAACAACATCCCTGCTGTAGCCATCTATACTGCTTACTGGATGATCAAAGAAAATGTTGATTATGATTTGTCTGAGGCATTGAGAAGTCAGTTGGTTCTCAATCTTGAATCCATCAAGAAAGACAAAAGGCTGAAGTTTAAATTTGGAAAAATGATTATTGGATTGTTCTTCTATTTTCAGAATTTATTTCCTAGTATCGGTGATGTTCAGTGGTCTAAGGACACACCATCATTGTTACAGATGAAGAACAACATTAGGATGTTGGGTAATTATTTTGATAAGATTGCTTGGGGTTATTTCAAATATTTTCAAAAAAAGATGCATGCAAGAGAGAGGATACCGAAACAGGTTGTCAGTAGATATGAGGATACCATCTATTTTTTGGTTGACACAGACACATGTCAGATGGAGGCAGTTGATCCTAAGACAACTTGGGTGATGCCTATGGGCTATGAAGTTGAAGAAGATATTTTGGTTGCTTATGTTGATCACTTGCTAGCACAACCGGTATATACTATTGCTACAAGTTTTGGGACTTATAAAAGGAGAAATCTATTGAGGTACATTCTGAGCTTGCCAAATCGGTCATTGCAAAGAAAGTCAGAAAAGAAGTGGAACAATTTGCAGTTGAATAAGGTTTTACTAAAGAGGCAATTGTAGAATCTAGAGCTAAGTTTGAAGCATGGAAAGTTGAATCCTCTAGTGCCCAAATTAGTACCAGCACCAGTAGACAAACACAGAGTACATTGGTGAAGGAGAAGCCCCCTCCTACTCCTAAGATCCAGATTAGAAGAAAACCTAAAGAAGCTAAGCCTGAAGCACCCAAGGTGAAAGAAGTTTAAAGGAAAAGAAAGAAACAACAAGCACAAAGAACACTTGAAACTATTGAGGAAGATGATTTGAAATTTGAAGGTGGACAGAAGGAAATGAGAGCTATTGGGAAGAAATCCAAAGTGGTTGGATCTCCTATTGTGAAATCTATGAAGCCACCGGTAAGTAAACTCACTTTACTTGAAAGGATTTTGGAGAAAATTAGAAAGTATGGTATTTTGACTGATGTAAAGAGACTTTATAATAATTTTAGTGAAGATGAGAAAATGAAAATTGAAGATACTATTGTCTGGTATATGAACAAGTACTATAAAGCATTGATTGAGTTGTAAGGTTTGAAACCTGATTCTTTGTATGGTAAATTGGAGGCAAGATGGAAAACTGCTATAAAATAGGACAAATAATTTATTGAATTTATATTGATGCATCTACAACCAGAAACCTCTAGGGAAGATGTTCAAGAAATTATTTCTAAGACAAGGTCATTATTCCTGACAAAGAAAAGGTTGACAAGATTATGAGTTGGTGAATCTTAGTCAGTACATGCTGAGACTGAGCAAATTCTGAAGAAATTTTTGGGGTTGATACCTGACAAGGAAGAAGAACAACCAGAGAAGCTTAAGGCAGAAGATCTCTCAGATGATTTAGATATTGATGATTTTTCACTGGATGATATTATTTTTACTAATCAACTAGAAGATGATAAATTGATTAATGTACAAAATGAGACAGTTGTAATTCTTG
Organism: Cryptomeria japonica; assembly: GCF_030272615.1. Taxonomy (NCBI): domain Eukaryota; kingdom Viridiplantae; phylum Streptophyta; class Pinopsida; order Cupressales; family Cupressaceae; genus Cryptomeria; species Cryptomeria japonica. Next base: position 539,782,336 of record NC_081410.1, read on the forward strand.
ATGATGATATAGAAATTGATACAATCGGTACTAAGGGAGAAAAGAAGGAACTAACAAAAAATGTACAGGATGAAGATGTTTAGATGTCTGAATAATAGGAACAGGGACATGAGAAAGATGAAGAAAAACAGAGAGCTAAAGAACCACTGGTGATCACTAAAATAGTTGATACAAAGACACCATTGGTAAAGGACAAAGAGAAGGAAGAGGAGAAGACCAAAGAAAAGAAATCAGTGTAACCAGAACCTAAAGTGATACCTTTATCACTTATCTATAAGAATAAAATTGATGACGATGAACTAAGTATTCAAGGACCCATCAATATGGATGCCCTGAGTTCTATAGAACTAATGGAGATTGCATCTTCCATGCAATATAGAGATAAGAAGAAAAGAATGAAGGAATAGCAAAAGGAAGCTCAATCAATACAATGTCCAGTTGAGATTTTGTCTAGTCTGTTACCAAAGATGGACACTAATAGACTGTCTACATTGATTGATAAGTTAGGTCAATTGGTTGCTGATGCTGGTGAACAAATGAAAAGTTTTGAAGATGCAGGTTGTTTGAATTTGGAAAATGAATTTAAGAACAAGAGAATAGAACAATTGACAAATGATATTGATAAAGACAAAGTTACTCTGACGGTTAATAAAGATCATATTAAAGATGCACTTGAAACCAGAGGTAAAATCCTATCCACTATTGCAAAGTTTTCATTATTTTGTGATGATCTGATGAAAAGGAAACACGAAGCTAAAAAGGATCTTGAAGTTCTAAGTGAATCATTTATCCCCCTAAATGATTCTGCTATAACTTTTGTTAGATCAGTTGTTGATCTTCAACATAAGCTAAAAGCCTATGAGAATGAATAGGTCAAAAGGACCAAGTCACTGCAGGAGCTACAAACACTTTTAATTCCTAAGGTTAAAATCTTGTAGAGAGGCTACAAGGAAACTGAAGCTATTCTAAATACACCTGAGATGAGTACAATTGATGCCATGGAGGAGCTGGCTTGCCAGATAAGAACACATGTTGAGATAACCGTCACTCTTTTGGAAACTTGGCACAATGATTTGAAGTAGTTAAAGTCTCATTTTGGAGATGCATTTTCTAAGATGGCATTGTAAAACATTTTGAACTTTTATATCTATATATGAAAATGTAAATTTTAATGTATATTGCATTTATCTTTCATGTATTTGCTTCCCTTTGCCATTGCTATCAAAGGGGAAATAGTAGTATAGTCAAAATTTTGTTGTAATTATAATAGGGAGTAGTAGATAAGTCTTGTAAAATGTTGTAATTCCTAAGGGGGAGTATGTGTTATGAGTTGAGTCAATTTTTGTTTTGCATACTTAGACAAAAAATTTCCTGTGTTGCCATCAATGCCAAAGGGGGAGATTGTTGGATTGATAATGATGTTTTGATGTAATATGTTGAATAATGACTTGTTTTATGTTGTAATTGATGGCAACTATGTTTTGATAGTCATATAAGTCTTTTAGACCAATCGGTAAAGCATAATCGGTAGAGGAGACAATTTATCAGTGAATCGACAAATAGGACTTCAACTGATAAATAGGAACAAAGTTGTATTCAAAGAAACTGGTATGAGCGATCAATGAAGAGTTACGTGATGTGGTTCTACAGGAATGTTGGAGACAGGTACTTGCAGGTATATTCAACACGACATTGGTAGATTCAATAGGATGAGCAAGTTTTGATAAACAGAGTAGTCAATCTTGAAGGACAGTCAACCAGTAGAGCAAACTGACTTAAATTGGTTAAATCGGTAATGATTATGTTTTATTTTTGGCTTGTTATGTCGGTGACCGACATAAGTAAAGCGTGAAGTGTAAGATTGTCTAGATTCATTGAACCTAGGAAATTGTTCCAAGGTTATTAGTTGAATAAGTTGATGTTTATAAAAAGTGTGATGCGTTATGAGATGGAGAATGAGATCATAAGTGAATATTGAGAGTTGGATTGTGCGGTAAATTGAGAAGCTCTGTATTGATGTATTGAGTGGAATTGAAGTGGATCTTATTAGGCATAGAGGTGCTACATGCAGATCACTTTATTGTTGTTTTCCTAACAGTTGCAGCAGTCAAATCCCTTAACCTGGTAGGACCTAATAGGCCTAAATTTGTAAATCCCATAATAGGGTAGCTCATTAACTTGAGTCTAAATCCTCTTGCAAGGTTGCTCCTAACAAAGCAAATCTTTTAACAGGGCCGAGATTGAAATCCCTTCACTGGGTGACTCTTAACAGGGTCTGCTCCTAACCGAGCATATTTGTAAGACCTTAACCGGTCAAAGATTTCTATTTTGTAGATAGTGAATCTTGTGGGTACTAACTCTCACCGTGGTTTTTCCCTTTTGGGTTTCCACGTATAAATATTTGTGTTATGTGGAGCATGATATATTGGGTGTTAGCTTATGTGGTGATATTTATTTTATGTTTATTAAGCTTTAAGTTATTTGAAGTGGTGATTAGATTTGTGTTGTTGTTTTTTCTTGCATTGATTCAGCCCCCCTCTCAGTGCCATATACGTTTATCAAACTTTTAATTGTTTTAAAAATTCCCAACAACACTTAAAACAAGAGAAAAAGAAAACTTGCGATCAAAGGAAAATTTCCCACTTGCAGTCAGGAAGAAAAAACTCGAAATTGAAGGAAAGATGTAGAAAACAAACTTGAAACACGATTAAATTTGAAGCGTGGATCGAGGATGGACCAAAGATTAGTCTAGTCTAGCAAGAAGCAAAAAATTTTCCTCAGGAAGCATTCTTTAAGAGTAAAATCTCAAGCTGTAGTGACTGCTCTGATACCCAAAATTGCACAAAAAGCTAGGAAAAAGAAGACCAAAACTCACCAAAATTTGGACAATGATGGAAAAGACACCCCCCAATGATTTGACACTAACAAATGTGAGTTTTGAACCTCGTAAAACATGCCTTGGAGACAAAAACAACACATTTAAACCAAAATTTTGTAAGGGTTCACATTTTTGAAAATTCAAAAATGGGGACAACACATCATAAGATAAAAATTCTTGAAGAGGAAACCATCATCGACCATCATAAAATTAGATGGTTCACACAAGTGAATGAGATGACAATAAATAACACCACCTCACTACATCAATGGAACCAACTTCATGGCAATGAAATGACATATGAAAATGCAAGTGAAGTGTGTGCTCAACAAGAATGAAATAGTGATGATAGCAGAAGCCGTATAGACAATCCAAGCATCCATTTAGTAAACACACATGGAGCCAAAACAATTACCTACCAATTCATTATTGCTAAATATTCCAACCGATCCATCAATACTGGTCACATCAGTGAGGTGAAGAGAAGTACACATATATAATTTATTATAAAGATATGACAATGATTATCAAATAAGCCAAGATAAAATCTAGGTCAAAGAGGATATAATTCCCAGGCCACAGGGATAGCAGTGATACATCAAAGACTAGTAACACATGAATCCAACATCAAATGTCGATAAAACAAAATGCATATGCCATCAAGAGAAGGGATCGGGTGGTCAAATCCCAAGCCCCCTAATTAATAATTTTTCAATAATGGGTGAAGGTATTTCCCAGACACCTCTTGATAAAAAAGTTGATCATCAATTGCCTTGTTTGCAAGAAAATCAACAACAAAATTAACTTCCCTATAATAATGACAAACCTCATAAGAATCAAAATAATTTAATTGCATGAGGACTTTATCCAAAAGATATTGAAGCTGCCAAATATGGGTCTTCTTATTAATGAGAGCACAAAATATAAACATGGAGTCCCATTCTATGATTAAAAATTTAGCACCAAGAGAAATAGCCAAGCCAATCCCAAGGCTAAGAGCTTGTAGCTCCGCATTATTGTTAGTACCATCCTCAATACATTTACAAGAAACTTTAATAATATCAACATTAGAATCAGATATTAGGGTACCAACACCAGACTTACCTAGATTACCTATAGATGCCCCATCATAATTAAATTTAAATCTATTGGTAGGAAGAAGAATCCACTTAGCCTCTCTTCTTTTAGCCAATTTATCTTGTCTACTAATAGTAGAGCCTTGGATAGGCAACCTTTAAGCAAGGGCCAATTTTTAGTGACTTCATTATCCCAAGAGAAAAAGGATTTAAGTGTTGGCAATATGAAGGAATTGATTATGTGCTGCATTGATGTTTTGTCATTGATGTCAACACTAGCTGTTATGATTGGTTACCGACAAACAGATTTTGGTTACTGGTAGAAGAACTAGTGTTACCGATAGAAGGGACTATCAGTTGGATACTACCGACATGTTTGGATCGATGGAATATGTTTGGTTTGATGTTTCTGGAGTATGTTTTGGTCAGTTGGTATTGACTTGATGATCAGATGTTATCATACACTCTAGTAAGCCTATACCGGTAAGGGTTTAAGGTTTTATCAGCAAAGCTTTTATTGAGAATCTTTGACAAGATGCATAAGTGGTGTTGGTATGGCTTCTAGATGGAATTTAGGATGTAGAAGGTGATCTTTGTTCATGCCTTGACTAATTGGAGACATTACTTTGGCATGGTGAATCTATCTGGGTCCAAGTTATGGACCAGTATCATGTAACGTGTTCTGTACACATTACCAAGATGATTTATGGATTGGTTAATGTTGTTTTGGTCTAAAGTTGACATGGCATATCTTTGTAATGTGGATGTATGTAATGATCTTATTGTAATATATTTTAGGTGGCCGACCTAATTTATTTAGGCCTTAGGGTTTGTATAAATTGATGTAAGATCTCATTGTAGATCGTGGAAGTGGAAATGGTGGTCATGGTCATGGAATGAAATATCATATGCGAAGGAGATTTGGTTGATCATAGTTGATCGAATTGGGTTTATGTAAGAGGTCAAAGGCCTCTGGTATTGAGCTTGACCAGGATTGTAATCAGGCATAGTAGATGCTATCATTGGCAGTTCATTCTTCTGGATTGTTGTCTAATTATATTGTGGTGGTTATAACCTCTCTGTAGTCAGTGAGACTCCTTTGTAATGAGTAGTACACTCTAGGCAGTGTGCCTTCCTGCATGTGAAGGCCCCTTATTATATCACATACTTTCTGCAGAAGTATTATCTGACTGTGGGTAGGATTTCCACTGTGGTTTTTCCCTTTACCGAGTTTTCTACATACAAATCATGGTGTTATGTGGTATGGTTGCATTGTGTTAATTCTCTATTTCATTCTTAAGTTTAATTGCTTACCAATATCTATTTCTGCTATTCCGGTATTCAATGTTTATGTGCTCTGGTTAAAGGTTATAAAGTGGTTTGATTAATATAATCTGTTGACAACTGATTCACCCCCCCCCTCTCAATTGTCCACCAGTTATTCTAACATTAAGATGATCAAGGATTTTTAAAATGAAAGACATTACCACTTATGATGTAGATTTTTATATAACGAATAAAATCTCAAACAAGGAAAAACATTTCTTTCTAAAAATCTGATTATTTCTTTCAAGCCAAATATTCCAAACAAGTAGTGAAGGGCCTGTGTGCGGGAAAAGCGGGTCGATAGAACTCAATATGTGAAAAATGTTCCAAAAGACTTATCCACACACACACACAGGACTTCTTGGTGCAAGCTATGGAGTAATGAAGTATCACTCAGCTTCCCAAGGTTGGTCCCATGGTTCTCTATCTTACAATGTCCCTCAAACCAATGTTTTTTCTCTCAGATCACTGAGCAAAATGGTTTAGGGATGGCAAATGCAAGAACGAGGGATGCTTTGATAGATTTTAGTATGAGATGCATCCTAAGCTATGCATGATTCTAGAAATGCAATAAAGTAGATGATAAGTTGACAAGGTTAGTATGAGTATTATCCTAACATGATATATTTAGTCTATGATTGAGCTAAAATGATAAAGAAATTATTCTAAACATGCATATTTAGACTAATTTCTATTCTAAAGAGAGGCTAAATGATGAGCATAAAAATGATATATGAAAGCTTGAATGTATTTCAGCATAAGTATGATACTACAAATTTGAAGGATGATTCAAAATGGAGGAATGAGAGCTCTATTTATAGCAAAAACAGGGCAATGGATGGTCAGGATTGAAAGAGTTGATCAAGGGTTGCATTTGAAAGTTGGGGATCCATGTTTGTAATTGGCACCAATGAAATGGTGACAAGTGTCAACATAGGGTTGGGTTGAGAGAAGGGGTTGGAGACATTAAATGTCTGAGAAGACCTTAGGGTTATCTAGAAGGTAAGGGTCAAGTCTAAGTTAGGATTACCCACTGGATTAAGAGTTAATCCAAGGATAAACCTTTGTGCAAATGATTAAGAGATAATCATGGTCAAAGCATTAAATGCTTGATGAGACCCTTGGGTTGGATGAAGGTTGAGTTAAAATAAATTCTTTAACCATGTAAGAGGGTTTGAGTTAACCATTAATGGTCATGAAGACTTTGGGGAATTAAGTGGTTGAAGGCTTGAAGCCTTTAATGGTTATCAAAGACTTTGAGGGTTTGAGAAGTGACCTCCCCTTGCTTAGGGATGTGAAAAAGTTTAGAAGATGGGTTAGGCTAATTAGAAGCGATTAGAAGAGTCTAGAAGGGATTAGAAAGGGGTTTAGGAAGGCTAGTGGGAGATGTAGGAGAATGCAAGTGGATGGAGGGATAATAGGATTTAGTTGAATTAAATGATTTAATTCAATTTGGTTGCAATTTGGGGAAATTAAATAAATTAGATTTATTCAATTTAGGATAACTATTTAATTAAATTTGAATTTAATTAAAAGTGGATAGGGGGGATTTAATTGAATAAAATGATTTATTCATTAAATGGGTATAGTGAATTTAATTTAAATAAATTGAGTAATTTACTTAATCAAATAGAGGAATGTGGATAATTTAATTAAATTGGTTTTAATTAAATAGAGAAATGAACATAAAATATTCATTTAGGAATATGGTCATTTTTATACGTCTACAGGGCCTATTTCCCAAAGACAAGAAAAAAATGAAGATGAGAACCAAACTGGCCAATTGGAAAATTAATCTAACAAGGTAGGGCATAAAGCTAAAATGCACCCCAACCTCCTAAAAAGGCAGTACCAACATTGAGCAGTAAAATGAAAATGCAAAAAATGATAATATACAGATTCAATAAAGTTGTACGGAAGTTAAGTAGTGGAACACCTTCCTACACTAATCTTGAGAGGAGGATAATACAAAAAAATTTATGAATGGTTACAACCATTACACAAATTTAACAAAAATAATAAAAATATAATGCATACCACAACACAATAACACAGTGATTTACATAGGGAAAACCCTTGCGAGAGAAAAACCCCACACTCCAAAAGTAGCTCAATATATTATTCAACAATCAACAACATATTACAATATACTTATAGAGAAAGCTCTTCACATGAGTACCACTAATCAGAGACTCAGAGGTAACTCAATCGCCATAAGACTCTTACACAAAACCTCTATCTCACGCACCTCATATATAGGAGATACAATACAAGGAACCATCAAGCAGTATTACAAAACCAGGGGATAAAACCACCCAATAAAGTATATCTAGCCTTATCTCAATCTAGATGCCCTATGAAGTATTAAAAAACACATCAAAATGTGTCCCTCTCTTTTACAGCTCATTTTTGTGTTCGATACATTTTATATTTTATATTTCGAGAGTCCAAACTTCCGGAGGCCATAACTTGTGAACCGTGTGTCTGATTGATGAACCATTTGAAGCGTCAAAAATCTTACAAAGTTCTCTATCACCTCGTAAATAACTATGACATTTATGCCCACTTTTCAAGGCATTTTGGAGGGTCTAAATCCCATAAAATTAAATTTAAACCTTTCATTGCACCCCTCCAAAATGGAAACTTTAATATCTTTAAAACTAGCTGTGATTTTGCGAGGAAACTTTATCGGTATGCTTATCTAGCCAACCAGAAGCTTTCGGGATAATTTCACACCATTTCGTGCTTAAATGAAAACTTAGTATAAATAGTAACCACATGTAAATGCAAGGTTGAGACACCGTTTTCCCAACATTCTCCCACTTGTCGAACACCTTGCAAGAGCAAAGGGAGTATCAACACAATAGATCAATTGCTAGGGGCCATGAGGCCCATAAACTTAGAACACCATCTAAACTTCTTTGTGCTCACAACCTTAGTTAAAGTATCTACATCATTCATCAAAGTTTTTACCTTAACTAGATTTGCCTTGCCATCTTCGACTAGGTCTTTAACAAAATGATACTGAACATCAATGTGTTTGGTCCAAGCATGAAATGTCGGTTACTTAGCTAGGCAAATTGCACTCTCACTGTCACAATAAATTATTATTGCAACTTGTTTTATTCCAATATCTGAACACAATCTCTTAAGCCAAATGGCTTCTTTACAAGTATGAGTGTCTGCCATATACTATGCTTCAGTAGTGGACAAAGCAACCACAACATATCGCTTGTTGGCATTATTGGTATTAAGTTGTCATTGATGTCAACTAGTTTGGCATGGTCACCCGTGAGTAAGAAGTGGTGACCAATATAGGATAAGTAAGACATGATGATGTCAATCCATATGTATGTAAGTAGATTGAAGGTAAGTTACTGGTACACATGAAACACATCATCTACTGGTAAAGCAGGACCACCGGCAAGACAAAGCAAGCAAGCAAGAGAAGAACTGAAGGATGTAAACTGGTATACTTAGAGAATATTAATACTGTCAGTAAATGGACTGAGTAGTAGGACCAACATGTTTGATGGGAGGCCAAGATGAACCACTGACAGAGAAGAGGTATGCAGGAATGAAGGCCCACCAATGGAGTTAGGTCATACTGGTAAGGTGAGTTGAACTGGTACTCAATCTTGGTCAATGATGAATGTCAAACTGACATAGCAAACCAAGCAGAGGTGGATGTCAACAAAGATGACAACTCAAAGCCAGATGATGATCACGTACAGGTCAGTGAAGTGTGCATTGACGTAATAGTCAGCAAGCAGGTTGACTTTTATGAAGAAACCGCAAGTGATGGGAGGATGCTAGAATATTGCGGCTCGAGAAAGACAAGATGGTAAGCAATTGAAATTATCTTGCAAGAAGAATTAACATTCCTACCCATTTTCTGAAGGAAACAGTTGAGCCATTAATGACGTGTGATAGAGAAATGTAGAAAACCATGGTGTAGACCTCTAGAAATAGAAAACATACATTGGAATGCGAGGCATTGGTGGTGTTGATTGATGACATGCAGATCATCTCTCTGGAAAAGGAGATCGAATCAAATCCAATACGGATTGAGTTCATGAAGGCAAAACCTAACATGACACTATTTGAATGTTGTTTTGGCGATAACCCTAGATGATAAATATGTGAGCTCGAGATAGAAATAAGTTAATGCTTGATGCAAAGAGTGAGAGAAGAGAGCTTCAGCAAGGAGAAAGATCATCTACCTTAGAGTTTATTCTAAGAAAGTTGTAGAGTGAGTTAGCATGCGAACTAGTGAGAGGGTCTAACTGGTAGAGATAGAGTAACCGGTAAACTCTTATAGGTCTAATAGTTAAGCTAACTAGTGAGGTGTGATTAATTAAGAAGACATGAGAGTTACATAGTGTTGTGTGAGGTTGAGGGAGAAAGAAGAGAGGCTAAGAGTAATCAGTAAGTGATCAGAAAGAGTAATCTGATAACCATCAGTGTGAGAACCAGTGAAGAATAGGAGGTTGTTAACCGATAAAAATCCATTGATTTAGGTGTTGTAGAACTCATTTGCAACTAGGTGCTATAACTGTATGTAAATTGTATTTCATTATACAACACCGAGTTGGAGCTTGGTGTAGGGGTTGGTTCTCCTTGGGTTGGTACCCTAAATCAGTAGGGGCTAGTTCTCCTTGGGTTGGTGCCCTAAATCATTGTAATCCATTGTTTTACTTGTGAGGTTGGATTGGAGCAGTAGACTCCAACAACATTTCTCACCGAAGTTTTTCCCATATTGGGGTTTCCTCGTACATATGGTGTTGTGGGTTGCATTTGTGTGTTTTCCTATTTTGATATCCATATTTTTGTTACCAGTTTAAATGTTTAGTGTTTAGGGATAACCAGTATTCTAAGCTTGTTTAAAAAGAAAAAAATTTAGGAACCACTAATTCACCCCCCTCTCAGTGGTTCATTGTGTTCAACAATTGGTATCAAAGCCTAGTCTCCTGGTTGATTAATGCTTCTGTAGATTCTAATCTTAGAACACAATGGAAAGAAATGAGTCAGCCTCCTCAAAAGCGCCCATGTTTGATGGATCTAACTATGCCTTCTAGAGTAGAAGAATGGAAACCTATATTTCCTCCCTTGGTTTTGATGTGTGGATATTTGTCAAGAATAGGTATACCATCCCTAGTGTTCCTCCTACTGATCCAGATGCTAAGGAGTATGAGAATAATGCAAAGGCTAAACAAGCTATTCTGAGCAGGCTATTTGATAATGAGTCAAGTTGCAAGCACTAAGGGGTCAACTTGAAGGCATCAAGGTGAAGGATGAAGAAAAGATTGCAAACTACCTTCACAGAATAGATGAAACTGTGAACACCATCAAAGGATTTGGAGAAGAAATTCTAGACGAGATTATTGTCAAGAAGGTACTTAGATCTATCACATCTAAGCATGATACTAATGTTTTTGCCATAGAAGAAGCCAAGGATGTGAAGGCTTTCACAATGGATGATCTATTTGGCTCTTTAACAACCTATGAAATGAGAACAACTGGTGAAGCATCATCATGGAAAGAGGTAATGTTCAACTCCACCAAGAAGGGAAAGGAAGAGGTTGCTCATAATGGATCCAATGAAGACTCAGATGTAGAGGTAGAAAACTTTGTCAGAAATCTCAAGAGAGGATCCGACAAGTATAAAGGAAAGTTACCACTCAAATGTTATAACTGTGGTAAAGTTGGATACTTTGTTGCAAAATGTCCTTATAATGAAACCGGTGGAGATGAGAAAAGAAGTTTTAGCACATCTACTGGGAAAGACAAAGAAATAAATGTCTACCGGAAAGGAAGAAGAGGCTACCAGAAGAAGAACAACCTATATACTATTGAGGATGATGCGACAGACAAATAAAGTGCATCAGAAGATGACTACCACGAGAAGGAAAGAGAAGTTAATCTCTTTATGAAACTTGATGAACCGGTTGGTGAAGATGAGGAAGAAGAAGACATTGAGGCCGAAGTGGATCTAGAAGGTGAGCTCATGAGTCCTCTTGAGGAGCTGAGTAAAATAAGAAGACAACTCAAGAAGTTCAAGCTTGCTGCAATAGATGAACAAGGTCTCTTGAAGCAATCCCTGGATGAGTCCAATCAACTTATATTTGACTTGAAACTCTAGTTGGAAGAAGCCAAATGGATATGTGAAGTTACATCCTCTGATTTGATGAAGAAGGAAAAGGAGCATCAATATCTAGAAGAAAAAATAGTGAAGCTCAGAAAGGAGCTTGAAAAAAGTAAGGAAGAAATGAAAGTGAGAAGAAAATATGAAGGCAACACTGAAGCCTTGGACAAGATGTTGAGCAAACATAAGCCATCTAAAGATACCAGTGGCTTAGGATTTGAAGAATGACAATGTTCAAATAGTAAGGACACTTTCAGTAAGGAGATACAATTCACTTCTTCGAGTGAAGGTGAAGAGAAGAAGACATTCACGGTAAGCAAGGATACTGCTAAGAAGACAGATGCAGATGCTATTAGAAACTGCCACACAAACCGGTATACATAATCAATGAACTAGAGGCCACACTCAATGTACCGACATGCAGATCCAAGGAGAAATGAAAGATTTGATCATGAAGGATTCACTAGAGTCAGCATCATCAAAGGAAGATCCCCAGTGAGGCAGTCATTTGCAGAACCAAGGCAACCTAACGGGTATGTTCCAAACTTTCATGGTTATTGTTACCGGTGTAACAAATTTGGACATAGGATAGCTGACTGTAGATTAACCAATGATCCCTCTATGAGTTATGAAAGCAGATATCCATTTAATGCACTCTGGGATATGAATGTTGTATTCTATTAGTGCAATTGATTTGTTCATAAGAGTTTTGAATGTAGGAAGAGTAAATCAGTGTCCTACAATAGTTTCAAAGATTCATCCGTAAAGGAAAATATGAAATGCTATAACTGTCAAGAGTTTGGACATATAATTTTTTTTTTAACAAAAGGAAAATCAAGTAGAAGAGGATAAGCCCTGATCAAGAACCGATAGTTAAACTAGACCATAAAAATGTAGCTGACAAGAAGAAGGAAACCAAACCAGTATGGATTGAGAAAGAAAAGGACAAGGCAAAATCAAGTCTGATAGTGCATACTGCCTTACATTCTTAAAGGAAAAAACTATGGGTAGTAGACAGTGGTTGTTCCAACCACATGATGGGTTATAAAAAGAAATTTATCAAGCTTGAATATTGGAATGGTGGTTCAGTAAGATTCAAAGACAACTCATCCATCAAAATAAAAGGAAAAGGTACTCTAAACATTGATGGAAAACTGAAGGCACATGATGTGTATTATGTGGAAGGCCCAAAGCACAACTTGTTGAGTGTGAGTTAGACATGTGAAAAAGGTAACAAATTCACCTTTGATTCTATTGGTTTCTAGATAAAGAAAGACAGTACCAGTTAGAATGTAGGCGAAGAAAAGAGGACATATGATAATGTATATAATCTTAAAGAATGTTTTGAATCCCAATGTATTTTGGGACAAGTGGATGAAAATTGTTTGTGGCACAGAAGATTAGGCCACATAAATTTTGATAACTTAGTCGCAGTAAGAAAAAAGGGGTGTGTAAGAAATATTCCACCCATCATCAAACTGGTAAGCACATTTTGTGATGAATGTGTGAAAGGGAAGAAGACTAAGGTGAGCTTCAAAACAAAAGAACACAACACCTCGAGACCACTTGAAATTGTACATACAGATCTATGTGGTCCGACTAGGACAAGAGCTCTTTCTAGTGAAAGATATTTTATGCTCTTCATTGATGACTATTCAATAATGACATTTGTCACTTTCCTACAAGATAAATCACAAGCATTTGATAGATTCAAAATCCTTAGGAAGATGGTGGAGAAGGAAAGTGGGTGCAAGATGAAATGTCTAAGATCAAACTGGGGTGGAGAGTTCACATCAAATGAGTTTGAAGATTACTGTGAAAGACATGGAATTAGAAGGCAATACTCAGCCCCTAGGACACCACAAAAAAATGGTATGGTAGAAAGGAAGAACATGACAGTTAAGGAGATGGCTAGAACCATGTTAAATGAGGCTAGTTTTCCAAACATATATTGGAAGGAAGTGGTTCATACTACTGCATATACCCTGAATAGGGTTCAACTAAGAATAAACAACATAATGACACCTTATGTGTTGTGGTATGACTGAAAACCATCAGTCAAATACTTCAAGGTATTTGGAAGCAAGTATTTTATCAAGAGAGATATGAATGGTCTAGGTAGTTTTGATTTCAGGAGTGATGAAGGAATACTCCTTGGTTACTCATCTAACCAGAAGGCCTATAAACACTACAACAAAAGACTAAGAAGAGTCATTGACAGTGTGCATGTAAGAGTTGATGAGGATATGCACAAAGGAAGACAGTCACAAGTAAACCGATATGATAATTTTGTTCCCAACCTGTGCTGAGAGGGGAGGGATGAATCAACACTTAATCAAATTTTCACAATTTAACTTTTATCTTAAATCTTCATTCATCTAAGATCCAACAATATACTTAATCACTGAAGTAAAATATGGAAGCATGAAAAGTTGACAGTGACACCAAGGTGTTATCTCATGGAAACCCAATAGGGAGAAAACCACAGTGTCTCACAAAATTTGAACTCTTCTGGAGTATGCCCGATTAAGAGCCATCTTTGTTAGGAGATTACAAAGACACTATTAGGTGCCACCTGGTTAAGGGATTTTTATCAAGGCTAGTTAGTGTCTTTACCCTATTAAAGGTAGCGTGCTTAGAGGACTTAAAACATCAGTAAAGATGTTACTCGGTTAAGGGATTTTATAATAGGGATCTATTAAAGTCCACTCAGTTAAGGGATTTATGTTGCAGTCATTAGAAAGAAATAGATGGATGATCTACTGAATTAGCTACTGATAGCTTGATCAGATCTCAATATGCATCCCACTCAATACACATTGGTTGTGTCTTCTCTACACAACATCAGTTTCCTTCTTACACCTTCGGCTATTCACTCAGCCGATCACCTATCCCTCGACACTTCACTCTGCCGGTCCTCTGACCTTTGGCTCTACACTTTGTCGGTCCTCTATCCTTCAGCTCCACCCTCAGCCAGTTCTCTATCCTCCAGCTTTGTACTCAGCTGGTTCTCTATCCTTCAGCTCTGCACTTAGCCGGTCTATCTCACATACACACTCAACTGTGCTAACATCTCTTAGCACTTCCTCTCACTCTGCTCTTCACCTTGGATCACCTTCAACAAGATTTCCTTGTTTCAAATTTCATGGTCAAAAACTTTATGAAAGAGCTCAAGAACTCTTTATACATTTTCTATCGACACCTTCAAGCATATCCTCAATCAGATCAATCAAGGATTTGGGAAGATTTCAATTTCAAAATCTCGCGTTCTATCTCTATGTGCCTTACAACAATTCCACCAAGTGTTCAACCAATTCTGCCACTGCATCTCCTAAAGATAGAAACTTCTGAGTCATGTTCAGCCAAATAAATGCGAACCGGAAAATATGCATGTAATCATGCTTGACTGCATGATAACTAAAAGTTAACCTTACCAACAAATGATTTGGCATAGACACAAGCTTACCAACTCATCCTTTGCCACCGCAAATGAATAACTGATCACTGCTCTGAGATTTATGGGGATCACATGTCTTCCTTCTATCATACCGGTGTACTGGTATGCAACTACACTTCTTATATTACCAGTTCATCCTTTGATTATCGGTTTGTTGTGCTAGCACCAAGGATCTTCCCCTATTTACCAGTGAGTTACCTGTTGGTTAGAGCAAAAAAGTTTTCTCACCTTATGTGACTTCACCATCACCAAAGTGAGTAATCTTCCTAAATGATAGATTAGTTGACTTGATTCATCTTTCCTTGAGCTGAAGTAACCTTTGATCATTCAATACCAATGTTGTTTCCATTCACTATTGCTTATTGAAAAGCAACACCACTCTACCTATACCACTTCACTGGTTAGTGTCTTCAACGGTAAGTGTTGGACATGAATGACAAACATTAGCACATATACCGGTTTTCTAGATTGGCCGGTTTTGTCAATGTCAACAATCCAACAATCTCCCCCTTTGGCATTGATGGCAAACACTTCAAACTATAGCTAATGAGATGCATGTTTCTTCATCTCTGTAATAGTCTAGTCATTCTTCCCTAAGTGATGAATACCTCCCCCTATCACTGATATCTGCCAATGCTCAAACACTCTAAGAATATTTCCCCCTATCACTGATATCTGCCAATTCTCAAACACTCTAAACATATCTCCCCTTTTGACAACAATGCCAAAGAGTCCATTCTGAACACTTACAAAACTGCTCCCAGTGTTGGCATATGATGAACCAGTATGATGATTATGATGATAATGTATGTTGTCATTGATGTCAATAAGTACAGGTGAACCAGTATGAAGATTGGAAGAAGTTGTTATAGATGTTCAAGTAGGAGAACTGGTATGAAGAGATGTAGTAACTGGTGTCGGGGTTTCACTAAGTGTGACTACAAGTTGGTAGTCTCAGCTCTAGAGTTTCCGGTTTGGAAATATAACTTATGTGATGCAACTGGTGACATTCTATGATGAGTTAGCTAAGAGATGAAGATGAGATCGAGATGCCACGTTAGTTTTGTGCACATGAAGGATTTCCTTGAGGATCTTGCATGTGAAGATTGATTGCATTAAATGTCTACCTTGGGAATGAACATTCTTCTTAGCCGTATGTAAAGAGAGTGTGATGGGTTACTGATTCCCATGTGCGGTGAAGAATGGACGATGCAGAATGACTTGTGATCTGTTTTAGATTGTTTTATTCTATGAAAAGTGTTTGAATGGTTAGGATTGGACTGCTTGTAATAGTAAACCTAAAATGTTTAGGGTTTAGGGTTTATGCTATCGACCTAATTGTTACCTATAATGTCGATGAGTTTTGATATTGTAAGTGTTGGAAAATGTTGTGTTTTGTATCCAAGTGATGAGATACTTGCTAGACCATTGAGTGGAAAACTGCAGAGTGTGATTGTAGAGTACAAGAACTGAAAGGGGTCTGCCTTAGCATGTAGTAAAGTTATCAAATCAAAGCTTTACCTATTGTCTTCTAACCATTTCAATAGTAGCAAAATCCCTTTACCGGGTAGCTTTAACAAGCTTATTGTAAATTCTCTAACAAGGTGACTCAAGATCATTGAGTTCTTCAAATCCTCTAGCAAGGTAACCTTTAACAGGGTTTCAACCTTTAACAGGGTTTCAACCTTTAACATGGTATATAGCCATCCCTTAACTGGGTGATCTTTAATAGGATCGGTTCCTAAAAGAACCTTATTGTAAAGTCTTTAACCGTACTAGGCTCCTAATGGAGTGAGCTTCAAAAGAGTTCAAAAAAAGGCCTGTGGGTATTCATTCCCACCATGGTTTTTCCCATTTGGGTTTCCACATGAAAAATCTGTGTGTCATGAGTTGTGCATATTTCATGTGATGATTGAGTATTCTTTGTTTAGGTGAATATGTATGCAAAGCTAATAGTTATGGTATTACTGATACAACACATGCATGAGTATATTGGTGAAGTAGTTATCAAGTGTTGAATGTTATTTGAAGTATTCATTTTCACTGGTTTAGGTGTCTAAAGTCTTACTGTGTTTAACCGGTATTGCCATGGTTAAGTTCAATGATGAAGATAACCGGTTATCATTGTTTTAACTTGATAAATTGTTGAGAAGTTTTTGTCTGAACTGATTCATCCCCCCCCTCTCAGTACCAGTTAGGGTATTTATTGTTTATCATTATTCATCAATTGGTATCAAAGAAACTCCAGGTCCTCGGTGATATAAGCTTATCCGCTTGAGGTAAAAGATCCTACTTTAATGATGAAGAGGAAAGGTCCTAAGTTCAATAGAGATAACTTCAAAATATGGAAGGACAGAATGAAGATCTATATCAAGAGTTTGGGTGCTCAACACTGGAGCTATGTTGGGAATGCTTATGTAATCCCCATTGGCACTCTTACTGATGATCAAAAAATAGAGATTCAATAAAATGGGTAAGTCATGGAAGCCCTTATTAGTAGTCTGTCCGATATTGGGTTCATTGATGTACAAGATAAGGACACTCCTAAGGATGTATGGGACACATTGAAAACCATTTATGGTGGTGATGAACATGTCAAGCAAGCTAAGGAAGAAAGCCTTAGAGGAAAATTTGAAGACATGAGGATGGTTGAAGGAGACACCATTCAACAATATGGCATAAGGATCAAGACCGTGGTTGGAGATATCAAGTGCACTGGTGGAACAATTGATGATGCCACTGTTGTTAGTAAAGTTTTGAGATCATTGTTACCAGTCTATGCAATTAGAGTTGCTGCTATCTAGGAGCTAAGGTCTATAAACAAAACCAAGGTATCCTTAGACTCTATCATTGCAAAGTTGATAGCATATGAGTTGAATAGCTATGATGGTAGTGTTCAGAAGACCAAGTCAGCCTTTAGAGCATCTATTGCACAAACCAGAAAAGGAAAAGAAGCAAGTACCAGTTTTGAATCCATGAAAAGAAGAGGTATGGATGATGAAGAGATTCTGATGGATTTTGAAGCTCTTCTTGCCAAGAGACTTCCAAAAGGCACCAGAAAATACAGAGGTAAGCTCCCTTTAAAATGTTTTTCCTGCAATAAGATAGGACATATAGCTGTTAACTATCCTAACAATGACAATATGGATAAACTAGAGAGGTTTAGAAAGTATAAAGGAGGTAGGAGAAATTGTCTTGTTGCAGTTGATGAAGGTGTTAATGATGAAGAATCTGAGGATGAAGAGAATGAAGACATAGTGTTTGTAGCTGTAAAGGAAGAAGTGTCTGAAAAGAAAGCCCTTGTCTCTCGCATTTACAACTCTAATGAGTGGATTATTGATAGTGGACATTCTCACCACATGACTGGTGATCGGAGAAAGTTTATGTCTCTAGAAGAATATGATGGAGGTGCTGTTAGGTTTGGCAATGATGCACCATGCTTGGTAAAAGGTAAAGGATCCATCTCACTGAATGGAAAGAGTAGTGCAGATGATGTCTATTGGGTAGAAGGTCTTAAACATAACCTTTTGAGTGTTGCTCAACTAAATGACAAAGGACTCATTCTAGAGTCTGCAGTATAATTGGAAAGAGTGGTGAACTTATTGACACCCGTAAGTAGACCAGAGGTAACTTGTTTCAATTGAATGCCAAGATTAGTTAGTGTTTGATGGTGAAGGTTGATGACAATTGGATATGGCATAAGAGACTTTGTCATATAAATTTAGATAATATTGTAAAAGCCAGTAAGATCAAGGTAGTAAGAGGATTTCCTTTGCTGAACAAACCGAAGAATTCTTTGTGCAGAGAATGCCAAATTGGGAAGATGTCTTCCTCAACCTTCAAAGGTAAGTCTTTTTCAACAAAGAACTTACTTGATCTTGTGCATACCGATCTATGTGGTCCAATGAAAACTAGAAGTATTCAAGGAGATAGGTATTTCATGATTCTTACTGATGACTACTCAAGAATGATGTGGGTCACATTCTTGAAAGACAAGTCTGAGGCATTTGGAAAGGTCAAAGCCTTTAGAGCATTAGTAGAGAAGGAAAGTGGTCAAAGGATAAAATGCCTAAGAACTTATCAAGGAGGTGAATTCACTTCTGATGAATTCAACAAGTACTATGAAGAGAATGGTATCAAGAGGCAATTGTCTTCCCCAAGGACACCACAACAGAATGGCATAGAAGAAAGGAATAATAGGACTTTAGTTGAAGCGGCCAGAACAATGTTGATCTAAGGAAAGGTTGCTCACACTTTTTGGAGAGAAGCGGTGAGCACTGCAGTCTATACTATGTGTAGACACCTAAAAATGGTCAACGCTTGCAGGATCATACTTTAACATTTGCGCATTACCTCATTTTAGGTTTTTGCGTTGCATTAACATTTCTCCTATGATTCGTACTTGGTTTTTATCATTTGCGAACATCGAGTCATTCTTCTACATTCTTCATTTATCTCACTCTCAAATTTGGTCTTGTCGACAATAATCTCCAGTCATGATTTTGATCAATCTTATCCTATTGCATCAATGTGTATGCTCATTTGTCATCATTTTGGACATCGTCAATCCTAATTAGGGTTTTGTCCTCTTGTCAATCTTGCGATCAATTTGTCATCGATCATTGTCCTCTTATCAATCTTGTCATTTGGTGATCAATTTATCATCAATCCTTCAATCTTGTCGTTTTAACGATCGATTTGTCATCAGTCGTTGTCATGTTCGATCTTGTCATTTTACGATCAATTTGTCATTGATCGTGGTCATCTTGTCAATATTTTCGTTTTGCAATCTATTTTGTCATCGATTCTTGTCATCTTGTCAATCTTGTCATTTTGCGATCGATTTGTCATCGATCGTTGTTTGTCTCAATTATGTCAATTTGGATCAATTTGTCATTGTTCCTTGTCAATTGGCGCATTTTATCAATTAAATCATTTATCACATTGGTCATTTATCAATCCAAAATTGAATCGAGTCAATTATCTTTCATCAAGACCTAATTCATCTTCTAGGGTTTCGTGATTTCATCATTTAACCTGGTTTGTCATTTCTTCCTTTAGGATTAATAAATTGTTTATTTATCCTAAGTCTTCTCATTACAATTAAATGTTCATTTAATTGGCTAATTATTCCTCTTTGTGAATCAATTAATAAATGACAAATTATTAATTAATTTACTTAATTCCTAAATTCCTCATTTCCTAATTTCTTAATTTTCTAATTCCTAATTTCAATTTCCTCCTATTTCTCTCCTAAATTCATGGAAATGACATGTCAATTTGTCATAAATTTGTCATAATTGACAATCAATCAATTTTGACATAGAAATTGTCATAATTTGTCATAAATCATCAATCAACAAATTTTGCATAGAAGGTGCATAATTTGTCATAATTTGTCATAATTGACATAATTGATTTGCAATTTCCATTTGAATTGAATCATGCTAATCTTGTCATCTCTCCAATTCTTCTATAAATTGGATGATCTTCTTCAATCAAACCCCTTAATTAATAATCCTTAATCAGACTATCGAATTTATGCTTCTAGTACTCTTGATCAATAATCAATGTCAATCTTGCTTTCAATCATGTATGTGCACTTGTAGGTGAGATCCACAACCAAACCATTTGAAGAGGAAAGAAGAAAAATGGAGCCGCATGAAGGAGCATTCAAATCGTGTCTTTGGTTTGCTTAATTTCTTTAATTGTGAATGTTTTGATTTCATGTCTCTATTGAGTGTGTCTTAGGATAGATTCATTGCAATGGATGCATTTGTGATTGAGCTATTACGTTTATCTTGTTTTGTGATGATTTCCTATTTCCTATGCTACATTAATTGGTGAACCCGACGTGAACACTAACCTTGTAACCTCTTTATGGTGTTTTGAGTGCTTTCAAGTTGATTTGCAGACCAAAAAACCCAAAAACAGGGTTGTCCAGGGTTTTCTGGAGAATTCTGCGCCTGTGTTGAGCAACCTGCACCTATGTTGAGCATTCTGTGCTTGTGTTAAAGACATTCTGTGCTTGTGTCATGGGTTCTGCGCCTGTGTCATGGGTTCTGCGCCTGTGTAAAGTCTAGAACAGGGGTAAAAATGCAGTGTTTTACTTGAAATTTGTTTAGTTTTTGCATTCTGTTTTCTGTGCTTTGGATTTTGGTACTAATTATCTGTGCAGAATCTTGGCATACGCATGGCAAAGACAATAAATCAAACTACTAACATGTGCTATGCAGAATCGATAGTCAAAGACAAGAAATCAAACTTCTAACTTGGGTTTTGCAGGTTGCCTTGGAGAAACAATTAAACTTGGTGTTTGTCTTTAAATGTTTTAGGGACCTAGTGATTTCTAATAGGTTGGAATGAACATGTTTTTTCTTTGATTTTTGAGTGTGACATTGGAGTAGGAGAGTATGCTCTCATCCTTTTAGGGTGATCAGAAATCTAGATCTTCGATACCATGCTTTTGTCTTTGATTGTGTGTCTCCTTTAGAGGGCCTGCCTTCCCGACCACTTTGCTTTTGCAAGCAAGTGATAATCGTGAGAAGGGAACGACCCAAAGTGAGTACGGCTAGAATTCCTTGGCATTCTAACTCACTATAAAAAAAATACCCGATGAGCGAAAGCTTTGAAGGAAGTGTTACGTGGGAATTGCAGTTACTTGGGAAGTGATGACCCTTGAACTCTTTCTCATATCAACATCTAAGTAGGACCTCACGGTCTAAATCGTGCTTGCGCGACTACATTTGTTTGGTATCTTGATGGGCTTAATGTCTCAATCATGCTTGCGTGACATCAAGGAGTAATGCTTAATAGAAATCCTGACTAAACACCTTGTTTTAGAGGCCAAAAACCCTTCTAGTTGCTTGAGAAGGACAAGTTCGGATACTTGGAAGAGATACTAAGTTTTCCATGGGGAGATTTCCATGGGGACTGATGCTTGGCTACCCTGAGAAGTGAGTGCCGTGGAGGGGAGCCCGTGGGGTCAAGCATCTATGTATTCTCCTTGAATCCCATAATGAGTCTACCTCTCAAGTACCTAATGTCTTTGCCTACCATAAGAAATGTGGGAATGAGCATGATTGTCTTGAGTCTAAGTTGCAATATCTTGTATTCTTTGCTTGTCAAAAGTTGAATTGCATCCCATTTCAAAAAGAAAAACAAATTGATTCAAAACATAAGTTTAAACACAAGAGCATTTCATCTGACAAATTTCAAAACA
Organism: Cryptomeria japonica; assembly: GCF_030272615.1. Classification (NCBI taxonomy): domain Eukaryota; kingdom Viridiplantae; phylum Streptophyta; class Pinopsida; order Cupressales; family Cupressaceae; genus Cryptomeria; species Cryptomeria japonica. The sequence goes on from NC_081410.1 coordinate 539,804,440, forward strand.
CCTTCAAACATGGTTGTCAAACATTGTTCAAAATCTTGTCTCAACATTCATGTCACTTACATCTAGGTTCATCCTAGGTTGCATTTTGCAAAGTTCATTGTCAAGTACTGAGGTTAGGTTTTACCTAAGTCATACTCTTTGCAATAAAAGTCATCCATTTGCATATGTCCTCTTGCATTAAAGTCATACCATTGTCATACATTGCTTACCCTAGGTCCCTTCATTAAGCTTAGGTCATTATCATATCATATTAGGGTCATTTGCATAGTAATTGTCCCTTTGCATATAGTGTCAAACTAGGTTTTGTCATACTTGAGTAATCCAAATCTTTGATAAACCCTAAGTCATTGTTAGGAAGTCTAGACCTTATCAAACCTTTTGTCCTTTTGTCATCAATGTCATTTCGTCAAACCTAGCTTAGTATCCAAGCATATAGGGGAGATATTGTCACTTTGTTCATTTGTCACTTGGTCCTTTTGTCCTTTGAGGTCTAGACATCATTTCAATTTCCTAAGGGTCTCATTTTTAGAATTGCATTCATAAGTTTGTCAAAATCATGAAAAAAGAACAAAAACATAGGTTGCATTCTTGCCATAGATTGCATTTTCATCTATTTAGTTTGCATTTAGTTGCATATCATACATCATCCTTTTAAAATCAAAAATCCCAAAAACATTGCATAGTGACATGTCTATTGAAACAAGGTTCCAAGCACCAATGATGCAACAAAGTTTAACATATCAACCGACAATGCAATCACAATTCTATCCAACCCAACAAGGAGGCAATATCGATCAAACTTTTTATGATGAAACAAGTCTCCAAATACAAAAACTAGAGGAGAAACTAGCTCAAGAAGAGGAGATATTGGAACAAAGAGTGAAAAACATTGAGAAGAATAGATCACAAATGTCCAAAATGTTTCAAAAATTTCCAGGTCGAAATCCCAATATTGAGCCAATTGATGTAAGATCTCTTCTTGAACGATCAGACATACCAGCTCTCCTCTCACAAATAGAGATGATGAAACAATTTCAAGAAAAGAGACAACATCAATTTCAATAACATTATGTGCCTTCACATCAAGAACAAGAAGGTGTTTACTATCAATCAGATTTTCAACCGTCACAACCAATTGTTCAACAGCTCGAACATTTCCAACAGACACAACCAATGGTCCAACATATACAACCAACACAACCAATGGTCCAATCTCAACAATATGTCCAACCGACTATCAAGTATCAACAACAAACTCAATGGACAACTCAGTATCAACAACAACAACCAAACATTCAAAAACAAAGGTTGCAGCACACACCAACCCAAGTTTCAAACATGTCGGAACAATTGAACCAAGTCCAATATCAAAACATGACATCAAACCAAAAAAAAGTTCAAGTTCCAGATCCAATCATGTCAAAACCTCGAAAGAAAGGTGGCTTTATTGCAATGCTCTTAAGGAAATTACCAAGTGAGTTCTTTGAGGAAGATCAAGATAATACACTTATGTCTAGCAATGCCTCATCCCCCCACAAACAAATTGACTCTCTAGTGGCATATATCCCTACACCTCTAGAAGTTTCACAAGAACCTTCTATATTGTCCTCATCAAACCATACACCCAAGGATGCAATTATCCAAGGGCTATCCATAATTGATTGCCACAATAATCCAATTCATGATGCACATTCTTGTCATGTTTCAGAAATACAAGACCCAATGCCACCATGCACTTTATTGCCATTACCTGTTTTAGAGGACCCCATTCGAAGTCCCTCTTCCTCATGTTCAAGCATTGATTCCTTTCCAGAATCCATCATAAATGTTCAAAGTGCATCCCCTTCATGCCAAATCATTGATTCCTTGTCAGAATCCGCCATGCATATCCAAAGTCCAACCCCATGTCAAGAGGATAAATTAGAGCACAAAGAAATGAGTCCTAAAGAAGATCAAGATCAAGATCTTGAAACCTTATCATCCCATCCAATTGTTGACCAGGATCCCATTTCCCTAGACACTCGCAATGATTCCCCTATTCTTGTCCATCCTATCCAAAGTCCTATTGACACTCCATTCCCCGAGCAAGATCAGGATATCCCATTCCATCCAATCCCAAACGATCCCCTTCCATTTCATGAACACAATGTCCTTTCAAATCCCATTGACATTCCACTTCCTGAGAAAGATCAAGATATCCTTTCCATCCTTTATGATGATCCCATTGAAAGTTAAGAGAAAAGCACCTTTAAAGAGGATTCCAATGATCTTCCTCCTTGTCAAGATCAAATTATTCCTTTAAATCCTCCACAAGATCCTTCTGTTCCTCCATCTCCTTGTCCTGATCCAGCATATCCACTCCAAGATCGCATTTCTTTTGAGGATCCCATTATTTCTCCCATTCCATCTCTTGAAGAGCCTGTCATTGAGCCATGTCCACCACACAATCCTAGTCCCCCTAATGATCCTAATCCCACTCATGATTCTAATGTGTCAGTGCAAGATGTTCATGAACCCTCGACATGTACAATGGGTTCTTCTACTTTGGTGCAATCTGATCCACTTCAAGAGCTCATTATTTCTCTCATATCATATCTACCTCATAATGGACTCGCATCTTCTTCCCAAAGAAAAGAGTATCCTAAAATTCAAGATATTCATAAAGGCAAAGGAGTAGACCTTCATGAGAAAGAACCCCTCCATATTAAAGAAGATCTTAAGGGTCATGTCTACACAACTCACTCTCAAGACGTTGGTATCCCTCCATCAAAATCAAAACAAACACCTTCCCCATCATACCTTCCATCCATCTTAGGTCCTTATATCCCTTCATCCTCTATGCAAGGTCAGCAAAGGCACACATCCTTGAGTAAATGTCATCCATCCCACAGGCCTACATATCATTCCCATCCACACCGACATTCATTCCCTCTTCCAAGCAATTTGGATGCCAAGTATAAAAGTCATAAGTCTAGAAATCCACATGTATTCAAGGATCAACATGTCCAATATAATCGACATGTCAAAACAAAGGAAGATATGATCTATAAAGAAAAAGAAATATCCAAAAGGCCACAAAGGCCCACTGAGAAAAATAAAGAAAAGTCAAAATATATATGGGTTCCTAAATCCCTTGTGCAAGCAATGCACTCCAAGGAACCACAAAAGCATGAAAAATCAAAAACCATGTGGATCCCTAAGCGGCTCCTTGAAGCACAAAAGCCTAAAGAAACATCAAAATTGGCATCTACAATTGCTATTCCTCCATCCAAACATTCCAAGTCTATTCCTCCATCACCTTCTTCATCCATTTTGGGCCCTTATGTCCCAAAATCCCAAGCTATTCCTCCATCCAAATCTCACAATCTGAGATCCATTTTTCCTCCATCAGTCCATCACCCCTCAAGGTGTGTGCCAATGTCGATCTTGCCAACATTTTCATCCGCTGAAGCCCAATTCTTCCAATACCCTATCCATTATCCAATGCATATTTTCCATCCTTCGATCCATTTGATCCCATCCTTTACATAAATCCTTGCCTTAGTGTCATCTCTTTTTATATGTCCTTATCCTACCAACATCTTTGAGCATACTTTTAAAGGTCATGGTCCATTTTTTTTAAGGCTACTATCCAAACAAAAAGATGCTTGAGTCCTTCTTCCATCCCCTATCATGTGTCCATCTTCTCTTGAAAAAGTCAAAAAATACAAAAAAAAAGAAAGAAAGAAAAAAGTAAAGAAAAATAATTCGTCCACTGGTGAAAACCTGGCAAACAGGCGCCTTGGGCAAGTACCATGATGAAAACCTGGCAAACAGGCATCATGCGTAATCTATGAACTTCTTGCACAACACACTTGGGGGCAAGTTTCCTCCTATCATATCCTATTGCCCTTCATTATCCTATCATACCATGTCATACTCCTTCATGTCCTATTACCCTTCCTTGTCCTATCATCCCTCATGTCCAGTTTCCCTTTCCACCCTTTGATCTTGACAAGGCTGACGATCTTCATGAGCATCATGCATCTTATTTGCAGCTTTCAGTCTATCATAGCTTTTGGTCATTTATCCATTTGCTTATTATAACCTTTCATCCATATTCCCTGTCTTATTTCATTCCTTGATCTTGATCTGACATAAGGATGCAAAATTTAAACATCATTTCAAAAACCTCTTGACATGTCCCTCATGCCATGTCACTGCTTTACATTGTCATATCCAGTCTCTTGTCCCATCATGCCATAGCCCTTGAAAATTGCATCCGTATTATCTCCATAATAAAAGGCCTTTGTCTTCCCTCTATCCACCATCATTTCAGCAAGCCTATTTATTCACCTATCATATTCCTTTCCTTGCTAGACACTGGGGGCAAAATTTTAAAAAAATCAAATAATGTCTTGAAATAAATCCTAAAAAATTGAATAATGTCCTGAAAAAATCTCATAAAACATTTAAAAATGTCCCGAAAAAAAATCACAAAAACATTTAAAAATGTCCTGAAAAAATCTCATAAAAATTGTAAAATGTCCTGAGAAAATCCCTAAAAAGTCAAATAAAGTCCTGAAAAAACAAACATTACAATCCAAAAAACAAGCATTTTGCAATAAATGATCCCTTTTGTGCATAAGACAAATCACTGAGCATCCCTCCAACGACACGCAATCACACAATGTGCTTTAATGAAATCACACTTTAACAGATGCATTTTTTCAATCAACCAAGATATTCAAACTGATCAACATTGTCATATCAATCACCCTCAAAATCATTCATCCTTGGCACACTATCATGGGTCTTATACAGGGTGTGGTATACTCGAAACCAGACTGTGTCCTGTCTTAAACAGGGTACCACATGTCCTGAAACCAGACAACATGATCGTCCTATCAGCACTTTCAACTTTTGACAATGAAGATCAAGATGTTTGTTTGATTTCTTGGAATTTGTGCATCTTATCTTTCTATTGATTTATCTTCAATCATGTTCCTATGTTGCTCGATGATTTCACTGACTGATCTAGAGTGACTGGGATGGTTCATGGTCCTCTTTCTTTTTGTTGTGATTGTTGTTTGTCTGTGATGTGTCTGTCTTTTGCAAAAAGGGTTGCATTTTAGCTCTGGCCTTCAATGCCATGATGCTACGCATCCATTTTGCTACATTAAAATAAAGGTTCTCACCTACAAAGTGCATTACTGAAAGCAAGTTTTTCTTCATCTCTAACTATTCTCTGTTTCATTTTCTTCTTACTAACATTTCTTCCATCCGGTCAGCTGGTTAGTTCGGTCTAGTGCTCCAATTTCCAACCATACATACTACATCCTGCATCCATTTGGTTAGTACATTTGCATTACATTAAGCATCATATCAAGCATTTTATCCATTTCATACTATCAATGCATCAAAAAGCGCATAAACAAAAATATATCCATACATATTCCACAAAGGTACATAAACAGTGCATAAGTCATCCATACATGGAAAATCACATAAATCATTTGCATCTCATCATATCAATGCATATCATATCATCTGCCACAATAAATATCGGAGTACAAAATCGGACTGTCTGTCCTAAGTATGGCCCGTAGGCTGACTACAAAATGTCAAACTACATAATGTCCACTGTCTGTCGTAAGGAGCACATGCCTCTGTCACTGGGTGCTCCCTCTATCCTCCTCATCCTGGCCATGTCTCGTGGATGATGTCCCTCCTAGTCCTGGCTGTGGTGGTCTCATAGGTCCACTCACCCCCATGCTACTCAATGACCTTCGAGAGCGTGCCCTGCTCTCTGTCCTCGATCGTGCCCGATATGAAGGTGCTCTCTGCTCTGGTGGAACTGCACTCTCATATAGTGTCCTCCAATGGCGTATCTCCTCTCCGGTCTCTACCAGCATCTGTCCTAGCTCCCGTACACTAGCATCCCGAATCGACCCAATATACTCAGTGACTCTCTGTTCCTCTCGCTATTCTTGAGCAATCGCTGCATCTCGAGCCGCTGTGAGTCTAGCTATCTCCACTCTGAACTGGTCCTGCTGTCTCTCTAAAGTCTCAATGTGATCTTGCTGACTCGCTATGGTAGCCCTGCACATCTCCATCTCCTCTGTCCTAGCTATCTCTGGCTCTATGGGTATATCCTGCAATGCCTCATGCTCGCCTGAATCTGGCTCATCCTCATCATCCTCATCCTCATCTCCGTCCTCATCCTCATCCTCATCACCGTCCTCCTCCTCATCCTCACCGTCCTCCTCCTCCTTGTCCTCCTCATCTCCCTCCTCCTCTCCTATGAGTGGGAAGTCTTCCTGTCGCCTCGGTACTGGAATATCCGGATCTGTCAATGGCACTGGCCGCCATTGTGCAAACCATCTATCATACTCATCTATCATCCCAGCGTCCACCACATCTGACCTCCAATCCCACTGTCTCGGCTGTAGCTGTGCAAAGTCAGCATAGGCTATGTGTGGCTGAATCATACTCCCCCACTGACTCATCTCTCTGTGAGATTGGACAAAGTGTGCAGTTCTCCTAGGTACATCCTGCCTCTCTCCAAACTGTCGTCTCACTCTCTCTGGCAGGTACAACTCAATCACTCTCTGGCGATTCACTGGTCGCCCAATCAAGTACCTCTCCTGTCTACAATACGGTAGCTCCTCACTGTCATCTGACCATCCCGGACAATCACGATATGGCCTCCATATGAACTCTCTCAGTCTGTCTAGCTCATGTTGCCAATATAGTATGTATCCAAAAGGACCCTATCTCAGTGCTCCCCCATAGCAGTACACATATGGTCGGTGTGGTACTACCTATCTATCTATAATTGGTCGACATATCGCTATGTGCTCAAATGCCCATACCTATAGCAATGTGACTCCACAGCTCAATGTCTAAACTCCCTGATATGCTATCTGATGCAGCTGAAAATACAACATAGCCAGTACACATGGTCCCCATGCATAGACCGTCCCCTCTGTCACCATCGGCTCTAGCACTCTTCCCCATCCAATAGGGAATCCATGTCCTTGTCTGTCTCCTGCTAATAGACATGCTATCACCACGGCTATCACCACATATCGTCGATCATACTCTGATGCCATAGTGTCCCAGCCAATCTCTCTCTCCATGATATCCAGATCATCTGCGTCACACTCAAATAGTCTGCACAATGCATCTCTCCCTGTCACTGGGTCATACTCTATCATCTCTCCATAAATCGGAATGTGGAGGATACGCCATACATCCTCCAGTGTCACCGTCGCCTCTCCAGTCGCCAGATGGAATGAGGAAGTCTCTGAATGCCATCGCTCTGCCAATGCGGTAAGCAGTCCTGTGTTTGCCCTAATCTCAGGCATGAACGTGACATAGTATATCCCAAGTCCTGCTAAGGTATCTCTCTCTGTGCTCCTGAGTCTATGTCGTAGCATGAAGCAATCTGGTCGGTTCTCCCGTGTGATCAACGGATACTGTCGACTCTGCATCACAAATTGGGGCATATTTTGTCAGTTTTAGGGTTTTGCTCCTATGGGTTGCATTTCCTCATTTGCATGTCTAATCAGGGTGTTTTTCATCTAATCTGACCTATCCTACCCTTGTCCCCTTTTTCCAGATCATTTGCATGTCATTTTGACCAAAATTAGGGTTTGCATTGCACAATTGCGCCTATATTAGGTAACCTGCACCTGTGTCAGGTAACCTACGCTTGTGTCTCCCTACACAAGTGTAGAAGACCCCACACAAGCGCAGGTTTCGCCCTACACAAGTGCAGGAGTCCTCTTCTGCATCCCCTATGGGCCCCGCAATGTCCCACAAGCAATCAAAATTCATGAACTTGAAAACATGGGTTTTTGAGATCCATACCGCTGCTCCTGCGTCGTCCAGTCGTCTGAATGTGTGTACACATTCCCCGAGGTGATCTGCCATTGGAATGTTCACCATCTCTCTGCAAGTGTCCTTGTCCAGATCAACAAATTCTCCTCTTTGTCTAGTGCAAATGAGCAATTTTCAACCTCTTGGTCTCATTTATAGATCTTTGTCAGTGCATAGATGGACATGCACCCTCTCTATCTTATGTTGGTCGCGGTCTTTTGTGTCTTCAATTGCTTGTCCTTCATGCATCCGATCTCCGATTGTTAGTCTGTTCGATCCTATCATTTTTATCGATCAATTGGCCTCTTTTCTGTATGTTTCCGGCCAATTCCTCGAGGGGGCATGCATATGTCATTATTATTGTTTGGGGCATTTTCATTAAGTTATTTGAAACAACGCTTAAAATCGCATTGTCTCAAAGAGGGGCAAAATGTAGACACCTAAAAATGGTCAACGCTTGCGGGATCATACTTTAACATTTGCGCATTACCTCATTTTAGGTTTTTGTGTTGCATTAACATTTCTCCTATGATTCGTACTTGGTTTTTATCATTTGTGAACATCGAGTCATTCTTCTACATTCTTCATTTATCTCACTCTCAAATTTGGTCTTGTCGACAATAATCTCCAGTCATGATTTTGATCAATCTTATCCTATTGCATCAATGTGTATGCTCATTTGTCATCATTTTGGACATCGTCAATCCTAATTAGGGTTTTGTCCTCCTATCAATCTTGCGATCAATTTGTCATCGATCGTTGTCCTCTTATCAATCTTGTCATTTGGCGATCGATTTATCATCAATCCTTCAATCTTGTCGTTTTAACGATCGATTTGTCATCGGTCGTTGTCATGTTCGATCTTGTCATTTTGCGATCAATTTGTCATTGATCGTGGTCATCTTGTCAATATTGTCGTTTTGCAATCTATTTTGTCATCGATTCTTGTCATCTTGTCAATCTTGTCATTTTGCGATCGATTTGTCATCGATCGTTGTTTGTCTCAATTATGTCAATTTGGATCAATTTGTCATTGTTCCTCGTCAATTGGCGCATTTTATCAATTAAATCATTTATCACATTGGTCATTTATCAATCCAAAATCAAATCGAGTCAATTATCTTTCATCAAGACCTAATTCATCTTCTAGGGTTTTGTGATTTCATCATTTAACCTGGTTTGTCATTTCTTCCTTTAGGATTAATAAATTGTTTATTTATCCTAAGTCTTCTCATTACAATTAAATGTTCATTTAATTGGCTAATTATTCCTCTTTGTGAATTAATTAATAGATGACAAATTATTAATTAATTTACTTAATTCCTAAATTCCTCATTTCCTAATTTCTTAATTTTCTAATTCCTAATTTCAATTTCCTCCTATTTTTCTCCTAAATTCATGGAAATGACATGTCAATTTGTCATAAATTTGTCATAATTGACAATCAATCAATTTTGACATAGAAATTGTCATAATTTGTCATAAATCATCAATCAACAAATTTTGCATAGAAGGTGCATAATTTGTCATAATTTGTCATAATTGACATAATTGATTTGCAATTTCCATTTGAATTGAATCATGCTAATCTTGTCATCTCTCCAATTCTTCTATAAATTGGATGATCTTCTTCAATCAAACCCCTTAATTAATAATCCTTAATCAGACTATCGAATTTACGCTTCTAGTACTCTTGATCAATAATCAATGTCAATCTTTCTTTCAATCATGTATGTGCACTTGTAGGTGAGATCCACAACCAAACCATTTGAAGAGGAAAGAAGAACAATGGAGCCGCATGAAGGAGCATTCAAATCGTGTCTTTGGTTTGCTTAATTTCTTTAATTGTGAATGTTTTGATTTCATGTCTCTATTGAGTGTGTCTTAGGATAGAGTCATTGCAATGGATGCATTTTTGATTGAGCTATTACGTTTATCTTGTTTTGTGATGATTTCCTATTTCCTATGCTACACTATGAACCGGGTACTCATCAAGAAAGGTAAAGTTAAAACCCCTTATGAGTACTAGATCAGGAAGACTCCCATTGTGAGTTATTTTAAAGTATTTGGCAGCAAGTGTTATATCAAGAGAGGGGAGCATCTAAGCAAGTTTGATGCCAAATGTGATGAAGGAATATTTTTGGGATATTCCAATAAGAGCAAAGCTCTCAAGTGCTACAACAATAGGACTCAGAAAATTGTTGAGAGTATCAATGTCACAGTTGATGAATCCCTTGAGAAACCTGAGGAAACCTACAGTGAGCAAGTGGAAGATGAACCAGGTGTAGCCTTCTTGGAACCAGTTAAGAAACAAACAAGAAGAGACCTCAGTGTTCCTATGCTTGTAGAAGCCGCATTAGGTGAAGAAGAAGATGGAGAAGAAGAAGAAGACAAAAAGCAAGTAGAACTAGCTAGAGTCATTCCTAGATATGTAAAACTACATGATGATCCGAAGTAGATCATAGGAGATAAAGATGCAGGGATACTCACAAGAAGAAATGTGAAATAAAACTCTTACATGATTTCTAAATTTGAGCCTAAGACTATTAGAGAGGCACTTACAGATGAAGAGTCGATTAAGGAAATGGAAGAGGAGCTCGACCAGATAGAAAAGAATGCAACATGGTCTTTGGTACCCAGACTGGAACACAAGAATGTGATAGGTACCAAATGGGTCTTTAGGAATAAGATGAATGAAGAAGGCACAGTTGTAAGGAACAAGGCAAGACTTGTATGCAAGGGATATGCTCAGGAAGAGGGAGAAGACTATGGAGAAACCTTTGCCCCATTGGCTAGACTAAAAGATGTTTGAATGCTACTTGCATTTGCATCATTTAAGGGATTCAAGGTATACCAGATGGATGTGAAGTCTGCGTTCTTGAATGGAATCCTACAAGAGGAAGTGTATATTGAGCAACCAGATGGGTTTGCCTTATCAAGAGATAGTAGCATGGTGTGTAGATTACACAAGGCCCTATATGGATTGAAACAAGCACCAAGGGAATGGTATGAATGATTACACTCTCATCTTGTGAAGATGGGATTTGAGAGAACAAGTGAGGATAGAAACATCTACCTGAAATCTGAAGGTGATCAAATTCTGATCTGTGAAGTATTTGTAGATGACATAATATTTGGAGGAGATGATGAAATGAGTCATGCATTTGTAGATGAAATGAAGAAATAGTTTGAGATGTCTCTGATTAGAGAGATAAAGTTCTTCATTGGTCTACAGATTCAGTAGATGAAAGAGGGTATCTTTATTACCCAGTCCAAGTATGTCAAAGAGGTTTTGAAGACCTTTGGCATGGAAGAGAGCAAACCGGTTGGTACACCAATGGTGACCAGCTGTAAATTGACTAAGGAAGATGATTCAGTGTTGGTGAATGAGAAGGAGTACTGATCAATGATTGGTAAGCTACACTATGTGGTACACAACAAACCAGATATTGCTCATGCAGTGGGCATTGTGGCCCATTTTTAGAAAATTCCAAGAGAATCCCACTTGGTAGAAGTCAAGAGGATTCTTAGATACCTGAAAGGGATAGTTTATTATGGATTGTGGTATCCATACAATGTTGTTTTTAATATCAAAGTATATATCGATGCAAATTAGGGAGGTAATGTGGGCGACCAGAAGAGCACAACCGGTGGAGCGTTCTTTCTTGGTGGAAGACTAGTCTCATGGACGAGTAAGAAGTAGAGATGTACTTCTCAGTCTACAACTGAAGCAAAGTATGTGGCAACATTTATGAACTGCACTCAAGCAATTTGGATGAAACATGTATTGGATGGTTTCAAAGTACCTATATTTGAACCAGTGAGTATATTTTGTGACAACACAAGTGCAATAAATATTTCCAAGAATCCGGTATTGCATGCTAGAACTAAGAAAATTGAGCTCAAGTATCATTTCTTGAGAGAGAAGGTTCAAAACAGAGAGGTTGTATTACAACATGTTTCCAGTAAGGAGCAGCTAGCAAATATATTCACTAAGCCCTTACCGAAGACTACATTTACCTGTTTGAGAGGTGAATTAGGGGTTCTGCCCCTTCTTGAAGTAAACTAAAGTTTTGTGCTCCACATTAGTCAGGTACTATAGTGACAAATCTTACAAAGTTGATGTGTTGAAGGATGCTACTCCATAGGGGGAGCAACATAGTAGAGAATGGAAGCTTGTGCCTCCACTTTGGAATTGTCTTCAAAGGGGGAGAAGATATCTGATGCATAATATGGGAGAAGATATCTGATGATGAAGATATATGCTATAGTTGCACTGGTCTATGATGTTTATAGTTGCAATGCTACACTAAGTATTGCCATCAATGCCAAAGGGGGAGATTGTTGGTATATGATGAACCGGTATGATGATAATGATGATAATGTATGTTGTCATTGATGTCAATAATTACAAGTGAACTGGTATGAAGATTGGAAGAAGTTGTTATAGATTTTCAAGTAGGAGAACCGGTATGAAGAGATGTAGTGAACTGGTGTCGAGGTTTCACTAAGTGTGACTACCGACTGGTAGTCTTAGCTCTAGGGTTTCCAGTTTGGCAATCTAACTTGTGCAATGCAACTGGTGACATTCTGTGATGAGATAGCTAAGAGATGAGGATGAGGTCGAGATGCCACGTTAGTTTTGCACACATGAAGGATTTCCTTGAGGATCTTCCATGTGAATATCGATTGCATTAAATGTCTACCTCAAGAATGAACATTCTTCTTAGCGGTATGTGAAGAGAGCATGATGGGTTACTAATTCCCATGTGTGGTGAAGAATGGATGATACAGAATGACTTGTGATCTAGTTGAGATTGTTTTATTCTATGCAAAGTGTTTGAATGGTCAGAATTGGACTGCTTGTAATTATAAACCTAAAATGTTTAGGGTTTAGGGTTTATGCTACCGACCTAATTGTTGTCTACAAGGTCAATGAGTTTTGATATTGTAAGTGTTGGCAAATGTTGTGTTTTGTATCCAAGTGATGAGATACTTGCCAGACCATTGAGTGGAAAACTGTAGAGTGTGATTGCAGAGTACAAGAACTAAAAGGGATCTTCCTTAGCATGTAGTGCTATTATCAGATCAAATCTTTAACTGTTGTCTTCTAACCATTTTAACAGTAGGAAAATCCCTTTATCGGGTAGCTTTAATAGGCTTATTGTAAATCCACTTACAAGGTGACTCAAGATCATTGAGTTCTTCAAATCCTCTAGCAAGGTAACCTTTAATAGGGTATATAGCCATCCCTTAACTGGGTGATCTTTAACAGGATCGGTTCCTAACAGTACCTTATTGTAAAGTCTTTAACCAAACTAGGCTCCTAACAGAGCAAGCTTCAAAAGAGTTCAAAAACAAGCTTTTGGGTATTCATCCCTACCATGGTTTTTCCCATTTGGGCTTCCACATGAAAAATTTGTGTCACGAGTTATGCATTTTTCATGTGATAATTGAGTATTCTTTGTTTAGGTGAATATGCATGCAAAGCTAATAGTTATGGTATTACCGATACAACACATGCATGAGTATATTGGTGAAGTAGTTATCAAGAGTTGAATTTTATTTGAAGTATTCAATTTTACTGGTTTAGGTGTCTGAAGTCTTACTATGTTTAACCGGTATTGCCATGGTTAAGTTCAGTGATGAAGACAACTGGTTATCATTGTTTTAACTTGACAAGTTGTTGAGAAATTTTTGTCTGTACCGATTCAGCCCCCCTCTCAGTACCAGTTAGGGTATTTATTCTTCATCATTATTCATCACCCCCTAACTGGAGTAGTCCACACCCATCAATCTATTTGTTTTTATTTGAGAAACTTGAAATCATACTAGATTGATGTAGAACCTTGTTTGTTTACTTTACTGAATGGAGGGGCATAACCCCCAACTTAACTCTAAGATAGTCAAAGGTGTCCTTTTGTAGTGTCTTGGTGAATATATCAGCCACCTGCTCTTTTGTTAGTATGTATTCCAAAATCACTTCCTTTTCTTGAACTTGCTCCCTTAGATAGTGATATTTGATGACTATATGCTTCATTTCAGAGTTCATCGTTGGGTTCTTAGATATATCAATGACATTGGTGTTGTCACAATGAATCACTACTGGTCCAACCACTTTTTCTTGAATTCCTTCCAGCGGTTGCTTGATCCAAACTATCTGTGTGCAGTTAATTGCAACAGCTACATACCCAGCCTTAGCTGTAGATTGAGATATGCAGTTTTGTTTCTTACTTGTCCAAGATACAATCCTTTCTCTAAGAAAGAATACTCCTCCACTTGTTCTCTTCCTGTAATCGATGTTTCTAGCCCAATCTAAATCAGTGAAGACACTTAAACTAAAGTCTCCTTTGTGTGGATACCAGAGACCATACTCATCAGACCACTTTAGGTATCTGAATATTCTTTTGACTACCATGATGTGAGTTTCTTTCGAATTTGCAAAAAATTTGGCAACCAAGCCAACAACTTTTGCTATGTTGGGTCTGCTATGTACAACATACTATAATTTACTGATCAGGGACTGGTAAAGTGTCTCATTCACTTCTTCAGGCCCATCATGTTTAGATAGCTTGCAACCTATAACCATTGGAGTTCCAACAGGTTTGCAATCTTCCTTTCCAGAAGTCTTAAGAATTTCTCTTATGTACTTAGTTTGACTGATAAAGATGGCATTCTTTAATTGAGAGACTTGTAGGCCAATAAAGAACTTAATCTCACCAATCATGGACATCTCAAATTCTTGTTGTATTTGTCCTGGAAAGCTTCTGCTCATCTCATCATCTCCCCCAAAGATGATGTCAACTACAAAGATGTCAGCAATTAGGTGTTTTCCTTCAGCTCCACTCTTCAGATATAGGTTACTATTATCACTGGTTCCTTTGAACCCAATGCTTAATAGATATGAGCGTAACCTCTCATACCAGGCTCTCGATGCTTGTTTTAGCCCATATAGAGCCTTCTGCAATCTACATACCATATTCCTCCCATCTTTAGATGCAAACCCTTTTGATTTCTCTATGTATAATTCTTCTTCTAACACCCTATTTAAGAATGTCGATTTAACATCCATTTGGTATAATTTAAACCTTTTATAAGCAACATAGGCCAGCAAAATTCTGACATCTTCCAGTCTGGCTACTAGTGCAAAGGTTTCTCCATAGTCCAAACCTTCTTGTTGAGCATAGCCCTTACAAACCAATCTTTCCTTGTTTCTTATTACCTTACTGGTTTCATCCATCTTATTTCTGAACAACCACTTGGTGCCTATTACATTTTTATTTTCTGGTCTGGGTACTAGAGTCCATGTATCATTTTTCTCTATTTTCTCTAGTTATTCTTCCATGGCTTTGACCTAGTCATCATCTTTCAGAGCCTCCTTTGCTATTTTGGGCTAAAAAATGGAGAGCATACACTCATTCTCTCTTTCTCTTCTTCTGGTTAGAACTCCTGCATCCTTGTCACTAATGATATCTTTTGCGAAGTGATTATTTCTGACATATTTAGCCAATACCGGTTAACTCCTTGGAGCTTCTTCTATCAGTTGTCCAAGTTCTATTTCACAGGATTCTTCATTAGCCACTTTAATAGGATCTTCTTCAGTAGGTTCCATTGGTACATTGTACTCTAACCCTTTATAGTCCTTCGGTTCACTCTTATTGTCCTGTTCATTTTTCTTAGAGTACTCATCTACTCTAACATTTGCACTTTCCACAATCTTATCAGTCATTTTGTTTAGACACCAGTATGCATTTCTCTTTGTTGAGTAACCTAAGAAGGTTCCCTCATCACTCTTGGGATCAAATTTTCCAGTGTACTCGTCTCTTTTGATATAGCACTTGCTTCCAAATACTTTGAAATAACAAAGATTAGGTGAGTAACCACTCCATAATTCATAAGGAGTTTTGTTTGTCCCCTTCTTTACCTATATTGGGTTCACAGTGTATATAGTAGTGCTTATTGCTTCTCTCCTGAAGGTATGTGGGATATCCTTTTGTATCATTAGAGTTCTGGCACAATCAATGAGAGTTTTGTTTCTTCTTTCAGCAATGTTACTGCGCCATTTATTCCTCATGGCAAGAGTGGGTCATCTTTTCATTTTTATGTTGGAGTCCTAGTTCATGCCATATTACCTCGGTTCAAGTCCTTAATGCATCCTCAAATCCTTTTTCTAGTCATTTAAGTCAAGTTCAGACAATTGATTGAACTCCTTGAACATGTCGAACCATTCTGAACTGGGTTCAAGAGGTTCATTTAGGTTCAATAAGTTCCAAGGTGTTCAGAAAAAGTTTTTCGTACTAACATTTTCTCTAAGTGTTTTGCAGTGGCTCTTTAATAAAGTTTTTCCTATTCGGTGATATAACATTTGTGTTGAACTTATTGAACTGAGTTCAAAGGGTTCAAATATGTTCAACGTGTTCGACATAGCAAGTGGTCAATAGTTTGACGTGGTGTACATCTTGAACTACTTGAACACTCAAGAAGTAGGTTCAAGATGTTCATCTGGGTTCAATATTGGTGGGTCCCACAGTTTCTAATGTTTTGGCAAGTGCATTCATTGCTAAATATAGAGAGGCAGAACCATATCTTAAAGTGATGTCATTCTTTGGCTTTTTCGAAGTAAGTGAACGTTTCAGGAACTGGCAGTTTATTAAAGCACATTGCCATGCATTTAATGCATGCATGCGA
The DNA here is from genome assembly GCF_030272615.1 of Cryptomeria japonica. NCBI lineage: Eukaryota > Viridiplantae > Streptophyta > Pinopsida > Cupressales > Cupressaceae > Cryptomeria > Cryptomeria japonica. The sequence goes on from NC_081410.1 coordinate 539,820,991, forward strand.
GGGTCTAATCTACCAACTTGCCGCGTCCAAACTGAAATTGCGAAATCATTGCACTTAATGTATCTATATCATTACCTTTCTCAATAAGGTATGAAAATCATTTGTGTTTTGCATTTGTTACTCACTGCTAGACTTTTGTTTATGTTATCCCTGGATAGGAGTCTTTCTTGCTGCTAGCCGTCGTCCGATTATACAACTATGAAGGTGAGTCTTTCCTTATTTTCTCCAGTGTTTTCCCTTACATTTTCTCTCATACAGAAGGTTTCACTGCAATCAAATTTAGGTTTCTTGTTTTGAAGTTATGAAGTCCACTCTGCATTTGTTTGGAAAACATCTTTAGCTTGGCATCCATAGAAGCCATAGTTAGTGATACTGACCTAAAAGGAGAGAACCTTGAAGATTTGAAAGAAAGGGTGTTCAAGGGTATTGATAAGTCTTTTTGTATAAAGATTTTGAGTAGTGGACTTTTAGAAGCCGCAGCCTTTTCTCCAGCAATTCCTTGTCCAGAGTTGGTCCGGGAGTGTATTGCTAGATATGACCCTGTATCTGAAACTATTAAGAGAGATAATGGCGAAACCCTTCATGCCATTAACCATGAGGTGATTGCTTCAGTTTTCAAGATACCGGATTACCAGTTTTCTAATTTATGTCCTACCTAGTCAATCAGTGAGTTCAATGCAGATAGAGCCAGACACCGAAATAATGTGGCAAAATTCTGGTTGAAGGTCCCTCAGAGAGGTGGTTCTAGGTTACCTAAAAATCCTAACAAGAACCACATGTTGCCACATATCCATGATGTGATGCTTCTATTGCATCGAGCCAGAGGTTCTGTCGAAGCTTATAGCATTGATGATTGGATATATTGCTATGTGCAATTAGTTCTAGAAGGAAAACAATATTTGGATTGGGCAAAGTTAATTGTTGATTCAATGAGAGAGTAGTTGAGTCTAGCCAAGTAGTTTCAACAAAACTTCTTCATGTCTTCATATCTCTTGTATTGTCTAGCTTGTGTTAAAGAGTTAATGGATGTACCAAAGCAACTCACCGAGGAAGATGTTCCGATGTATGAGTTCTATCCTATGCTGCAAAAAGACAATGCCCTATAAGATTTCAGAAGTATACACAATGCATTCCTGGGTGATATGTGCCATGAACTGAAGAATACAAAAGCCAAATGGATGTTAGATGATGCATAGAACTTGATCAAGAAGTTTGGTAGCTTTTACATCCAGTTCCCACGCTTTTGTTATATACGAGTAGGAGGCTTTGAAGAGGAACCCTTCAAGCTCCCCCACTTCTGTTTTGATTGTTTTGTTCTAGCAGAAGTATACAGGCAACTGACCTTTGTGGTCAAGAAGGCACAGCCTAAGGACAAGTGGGAAGGTCATTTACCAATACAATTGGGAGTGTTGCCTTGTAATTCAATGTCTGATGCACTAAGTATAGGAGCAGACCTTAGGAATTTTAATTTCTCGCCTTATTCTTAAAGGAAAGGGTTTGACAATAAGGGATTTTCTCGGAGCCCTGGCTTAATGCCTTATCTTCCCATGCCACAACTAGAAGACTTCTAGGAAGATTGTACAGATGAACTTGAAGTTTTCAAAAGGGAAAACATGAGATTGGTGCTAGAACAAGTTGTCTGTTTGCAAATAAAGTTAGATGTTAAAAGGCTTGAAGAGGATTATCTTGAATTGTTTGAACCAGGATATTTAGCCCATGCAGAGACTCAAATGCTTCATATTAATTGGGATGAAGAGGAAAATGATGACATACAATTCAAGACCGAAGGAGTTCTACAAAGAATCATGGCATGGGTGGCTAAAAAGAAAGCAATAAAGACAGGCGCCAAGTCCCTTTCTGCAAGAAATAATAAGGATCCTCTATCTTCACCAAAATGTCCTTCTAACAGTGCTCCTATTTGTGAAGATAAGGATACTAAGTCATCTTAGCCTAGACGCAGGTCTAGCCCAACTCTGGATTTCAGTACCCCTCGGCATACTCGATCACATAGTGTCACCCAGAGGAAGATGGACCAGGTCAAGGATATGGGAGTAAAAGATGTCGTGCTTGAGGCTCAGATTTTTGAATTTGAAAATTTAGATGGTGAAGTTGCTTGTGTTCTACACTCCCAAACAGTGACTGTGGCAATGACGCCACCACCAAAAATGATTGAAGGAGCTACTCATTCCGCTGCGACCCCTAAATGGTTAACAACCTCAGTGAACAAGAAAAGGAGCTTTCTCCCTGTGACCATTCCAATTCAAGAAATGGTTGCTAAGTAATCTGAGAAGAATCCAAAGCCAAAAAGGTTCAAGACCACCGCTCACCTAAACAATGACGAAGAAACTAGAAAATGGATGGCCGAAATTCCCTCATATAAGCCGAAAGATGAAAATAGAGAGGCTGGTCCTGATGATTTTGAGATCACAAAAGTAGAGTTGGGAAAGATGAGCAGAGATACAGATAACCATTTTTTCCAAGTGTCAGCAAAGAAAATGCTTACCCACTCAGAGAAGGATGGATGGGAGAAAACAGAACTTAAAAGACACATAAGTGTTTTGGCTCAGTTCATCGATAGTATCAGTTGCCTTGGAGCATTTCCAATATCCCATGCCACTGAGAATTTCGACCCAACTTCTCTAGAAAACAAGAAGTTGATGAACCAAGTTCAACGAGCTAAGAGCATCGCTGAAGCGGTTGAGAAGTGGATTGAGCAAATAATCAAAGATGGTGAAAAATACATTACCAACTCCCAGAAATTGTGTGATGAAGTACAGAGCCTGGTTTGAGAAATCCAAAACCAGCTTGTACCGTGGGAGAAAGAAGAGCACAAATGGAAAAATGTTCTGCCTCTGTTTGCCAATATCGAAGAATATGGGACTACCAGGTTTCTGATAGAACATTCAATTAAGCTGGTGGCCGATGAATGTCAACTTTTCGTGCTGAAGGAAACTATCATGTGGAGAGTGCTTACCTTTCAGTCGGTGATTACAGATGCAAGAACCTCTTTCTATGAACTCCAGGATTTGCAAAGTAGCATAGTCAAGGATAATAAAGTGGTTAACCCGATCATGACTGGGAGTTAGGAATCTACGGGTCAAGCACACAGGAAGCAATCAAATCTTTTTAGTTGAACATGGAGAAGATCAGAGTCAAGAGTAGCTTCATGTTGGAGGATATAACCAAGGTGGCTAGGATCGAATCTATGGTTTTCATTGGGAATGATCAACCATTGAAACACTCAGAGAAGATGGTGCAACATAAGTGGAATAAAGAGGTGGCAAAGGGGAAACTCAATGTAATGAAAGTCTCGAGCCAATCCATGGTTCAAGAACTCACAGCTGCTCATGATGCCCACGAAGACGGAGAAGATGATAATGATGGAATATGACATAATGCATCCACTTAGGGCTAGTTTTCTTTATTTTTAAAACATTTCTTATGGTTATGCAGAAACTTTAGGACATCTATCCCAAAATACTCTTTGTTGGTTTCGTAACTATTTTATCGGGGAGTGGTCGAGTTTTCAGGGAGACCTCCCCCATTTAGACTATAAATTAAGTAAAACAGATGGTAGAATGGTTAGATTTTAGTAACTAATTTTGTGAACTTCAACTGAAGTTTTTGTTTTGGTATTTTCTGTTCTTAATCGAAGGAAAAATCAGAGGGTTGAGATCTGTTATTGAAAAAGATTGGTAGATGTATTTTTGTGCCTTGGTTGCATAAGGATATATATGAAATCTGATCATATTGTTTGTGGGGAGAAGAAAGATCTGTGTATTTTGAATCCGAATAGATAACATGTCTTTGCATATGTTCATCTGATCAAGTAATAGTAATTGATCATTTCATTGCAGTATTTCATTATTCCTCTGATGTTCTTTCCTTTGAATGTGATGTTTACTCTGGAAAAGATTCATGATTGAGGGCGGATTTATTTTCCTTGAATCTATTCATCTTTTATTAATTTAGATGGAAGAAGTATATTGAACTTTGTTTCACTTGCTGTAGGAGATAGCTTTCATTGTTTATGAGACATAAGAAAAGTTATAGCCTTTCATCCAAGAATGAAATTGGCGGCCTTACCTGCTTTCTGGTTAAAAGATTTCATTTAGATATAAATAAAAATAAAACACATTTCATGAAAAACTAAGATAGGGAGCTATACCTATGCAAAAATTCAGAGGGAAGTGATTGAACAACACTTACCCAACTGTTCAGTGAATCATTTGTTCTTAGAATAAGGTAACAGAGTTGAAGATTAATCGTTTAAAAACAGAGAGCAAATCTGTTCACTAACAGATTTTTGGCGACTCTGTTGAGGAGTGAAACAAAGAGAAAATCAATTTTTCAGTAGATCGGTACACTGTAGATGTAACAAAAGTGAACTTAAATTGGCAAAATTGCTCTGAGTTTAGGAAGACTGTTGAGATTGAGTCTCGTTTGAAGTAGTTTAGTTTTCCTACGAGTAATCACCCTGGATTCTCGTCCATATACTAGAGCACAAAGAATAGAAGGAGTGATTGATAACTATTTTGAAGAATTGCAAAATTTGTCATTTGCCCCAAGTTTTACTCCTAGAAGGAAGGCCAAAAGCAGACCTTCATCTCCTTTCAAAGTTACCCCTATATCTTCTTCTTCCCCTTGGCAAGCACTAACACTTATTGGAATTCAAGCCCCAACTCTTGTAACCATTCATCCAGTGTTCATTATGGCTCAACCTTGGGGTGCGGCTATTGGACCTCTTGCTCTCGCAGCCCATAATCCACTACCAAAAGGAGCAAAGGATGTTTTACCCAAATATAAAGGTGACGGGAAAGTTTCAGTTGAAGAGCATTTGAACTCTTTTAATGTAGCAACTGGAATCCTAGCAGTCCAATATGAGGACGTGGCTGTTAGGCTTTTTGTCCAAACCCTCATCAAAGGGGCAGCAAAATGGTTTAGCCAGCTATAAGCAGCATCCATAACTGACTGGCAAACAATGAAAACCGCTTTTGAAAAAAGATTCCAAAGCACTGATGATGAACACATGTTACTGGCTCAACTCACACAGATGAAGAAGGAAATTCATGAGCCGATGAGGGATTATGTAGCAAGATATAATAAGATTATTCACAAAATTCCTCAAGCCAAGAGACCAACTGCAGATAATCAATGATGTTTCTTTGTAAATTCCATGCCACCTGATGTAGGATTTCACCTTAGAAGGAGTAGGCCTACTGATCTAGAGACTGCACAAAATGAGGCAATACAACTTGAAGATGATCTGATCACAGCTGGCAAATGGAGGAAAGATGTACAAACTCCTCAAGGACAATCTTAGGCCTCTACGTCATCTACTGATCCAGTTGTCTAGTGGCTTGTCAATGATATGATTGCTTTAAAGAGGCAGATAACTAGGCCTGGAAACTCTTATCCACAACCTTATCAAGATATAACCAGGAGAACTTCAAATCAATATAACTATGGACGACCGTTGCAACTTCCCGCAGTTCCACAAAGATTACAGATAGAGGCACCTCCTGACAAAGGTGTCATGTTTCATTTTATCTTACCACTGATCATGATGGGGTTTCATGTCCTGATATGATAAGACACGTTCAGATGCAAAACACAAATGATGAATTAGGAGAGTTCACCGAAGCAGAAAGAATTCAAGAGGTACCTGGCGACTCTGGAACATTCTACCTTGAATATGAGTCAGATTCAGAAAAAGGTAGTAACATTTGGTGACTCTTGAAGATTCTTCATGTGTGATTCTAACAAGGAATCAACGAACCTCCCAACCTTCTTCCTTTGTGAACCCTTCTGGAAGCAATTTCAAAGGCAAAGATCTCCTAGGTAATAGTTTTTCAAAGATTCCTAATGTTAAGATTTTGCGAAGGAACCATGAATATTATAAGAGCTCTTCCTCTTCTTCCTCCTTTGATATCATCAAAATCTGTAAGGCCTCTACCGTTCAACTTCCTACCACTGAGTATTTAAAGCTTAACCCAAAAGAGTTGGATAAATTGGTCAAATACGTTAAAGGAGATTCCTTTTTGGAGTCCCAAGTACATGGATGCATGGAAAATAAAGATTTAGCTACTGCAGAAGGGTCTTCATCTATCCCCTACTCATTAGCCAATCTGGCAGATCCCTGTGCTTTTCATGATACAAAGTCTGGGCTTGAGGTTGAGATTCCGAAACCTAAACCTTTCTATATTTCTCTTCTCCTAAATGGCCAGAAGTTAAGTAATTGTATAATTGATTCAGGGGCTTCAGACAATATAATGCCTTCTCCTGTGGCTAAATCTCTAGGTTTGACCCTCACTAAAACATTTGGGAGATGTTTTTCAATGGATGGAAAACAGGTTCCTCTTATTGGTCAGGTAAAGGATGTCCAGGCAGTGCTGGCAGTGTGCCCAAACAAAAGAGTAAGATTAACTATATTAGCTGCTGATATTCCGGCGAGTTACAGAATGCTTCTAAGTAGGATGTTTTGCAAAGATCTTGGAGGCGAAATCAAAATGGACTGGTCTGAAGCCATTATTCCCCTTGGAAATCAGAAAATTAAGCTTGAACCTGAGCCCAAGAGTAAGTATACTGTATTTCCCTCAGATAACCCTAAAGCCCAGATTCTGTTTCAAGAGTGTGAGTTTGGAAACTATCTTGTTCTTGCACCTGGTGAAAAGAAAATGAACGAGGCAGTTGATGAACTTGACAGGCTATTGCAGATGGAGTTTGATGGAAGTTGTGCTAAATCTGGTTCAGGGGCAGGGGTGGTTTTGCTGTCACCAACTGGTAATATTTTTCCCTTTTCTTTCAAGTTGGATTTTAAGAACACTAATAATACTGCTGAGTATGAGGCACTATTATTTGGATTAAGTGAGGCTAAATGTAAAGGAATTAAGTTGCTTAAAGTCAAAGGTGATGCAGAGTTAATCGTTAGGTAGGTGAGAAATGTCTATATGGTTAAGAATGATAGGTTGAGGCATTACAGGAATAGAGTTTGCAATGAGTTAGAATTCTTTGATGCCTTCTCGATTGAAGCAATTCTGAGGGAGCAAAATAGTAGGGCAGATTCATTGGCCATGTCAGCCTCACTTTTATTACAACATCTGGATTTTAAAGATAACTCATATAGGATTGAAATGATCTATAGGCCCAGTGTTCCTGATAATGTAGATCATTGGTAGGTTTTTGATGTGGATGCACAGATCAAAGATTTCCTAGAATGTGCTCAATCATTCTCTCAGTCATATTTTGAAGGCTCTAAGAATGTTTGCAAAGAGTTGAGTCCAAACCCAGAGGTAGATCCTACAAATAGCTTCATTCAGCTCAAAGGTAACAAAATTCCACAGGGGTTAGTGTCACTGGAGATATTTTTCACCAGAGATGATGCATTCATAGGTAACAAAGTTCCCAAGGATGACGGGAAAGGAAATTGTGAGAAAATAAATCTGGGAGATGAAGGTAATCCAAAAGAAGTGACAATCGGCAAGTGTTGTTCTGTGGAGGAAAAGAGAGAACTTGGCACACTGCTTAAGGAATACATTGATGTTTTTTCTTGGTCTTATGACGACCTGAAGGAGTTTAGAAACTTATGACGACCTGAAGGAGTTTAGAAATGGACATTTTGAACATCAGATTTCGCTGAAGCTAGGCGCCTCTCCTTTTAGGCAAAAATTGAGGAATTTTAACCCCATTATGGCGGATGCAATTTCTAAGGAAGTTGAAAAAATGCTTAAAGCCCAAATCATATATCTAATCCACCATTCCACCTGGGTAGCTAACATTGTGCCCGTAAGAAAGAAAAATGGGGAAATTCGTATCTGTGTTGATTTTTGAAACTTGAATCAAGCGAGCCTGAAGGACAACTATGCTTTACCAAATATGGATCACATTTTGCAGATAGTGTCCGGGTCAGAGATGATGTCGATGTTGGATGGTTTTTCAGGTTACAACTAGATTACTATAGCAGAGCATGAGCAGCACAAGACAATGTTCATCACTCCATGGAGAACATTCGCATACAATCACATGCCTTTTGGTTTAATAAATGTCAGAGCCACTTTTCAAAGGGCTATGGATTCCGCTTTCAAGGATTTCTGAGATAGAATAATTGTAGTTTATCTGGACGACCTCACAGTGTTTTAAAAAAAAAGGATAGATCATTTTTGGGATTTGAGTGTAGTATTGCAGCGTTGTCGTGAGCACGGGATTTCTTTGAATCCTAAGATATCAGTTTTTTGTGTCATGGAGGGCAAATTGTCAGGACACATTATCTCAAAAGAGGGAGTCAAGATTGATCTTGAGAGAGTTAATGCAATTCAACGTCTCAATTTACCCTCAAGCTGGACTGGAGTAAGATCATTCTTTGGTCAAGTGAATTTCTTAAGAAGATTTGTTCCAGAATTTGCTGAGACCACCAAACACATTGTCAACTTGCTAAGTGAGCAACATCCTTTCAAGTGGACCGAAGAGGCCTGAAATGCTTTTGAAAGAATTAAGGGATCGGTTGCAAATGTGCCCACTCTTGTTAATCTAGATTTCACAAAGGATTTCATTTTGTATTGTTATGCATCAGACCATACTATGTCTGAGATTCTGTTACAGATGGATGAAAATGGGGCCGAAATGCCCATAGCGTTCATGAGTACTCCGCTCAAGAAGCATAAGCTTAAGTATTCACCTATGGAAAAGCATGCATATGCTGTTGTAAAAGCCATGAAACAGTTTCGATACTATATCTTGCATTCTCACTATGCAGTTTTTGTTCCAGATTCAGCCTTAAAAAGCATTTTGACTTAGCAGGAGGTTGGACTAAATAAGAGAGCAACTTGGGTGACAAAAATCCAGGAGTATGACTTAGACATTCGCCCTATGAAGATAATTAAAGGACAAGGCTTATGCAGGTTGATAGCAAAAAATGAGGTGGAAACTGAAGCAAAGTTACCATTAACTCTTTTTGTCGGATTGCAGGATACTTGGTTTTCTGATGTGGCCTACTATTTAACTTATGGTAGCTACCCAAATCATCTGTCGGCTAAAGAACAAAGGAATTTAAAATTAAAATCTACAAAGTATGTAATTTGGCAGGATGTTTTATACAAAAAGGGTTTAGATGGAACATATCTAAGGTGTTTAGATAAACCTCAACAACAAAAGCTCCTGGAAGCCTATCATGGAGAGGTTTGTGGGGGACACTTCTCATCATTTGTTACTACTTTCAAAATTCAGAGGAATTGATTTTATTGGCCTGGCATGTTTTGGGATGCCTATATTCATGTGAAAGAATGTGAGAAATGTCAATTGTTTTCTGGAAAGCCACATTTGGCACCTCTGCCTCTAAGGCCTGTAGTGATGGATGAACCTTTTAAATAGTGGGGCATTTATTTCATAGGCCTAATAAACCCTCATTCCAGTGCGGGTCACATGTATATTTTGACAACAACTGACTACTTTACTAAGTGGGTAGAGGCCATTCCCACCAAAAAGGCAAACTCAGAGATTGTGTGTAGTTTTCTCAAGGATTACATCCTAGTTCGTTTTGGGGTACCCCAGAAAATTGTGACAGCTAATCAATCATATTTCTCCTCCGAAGAGTTGACTTTGTTTTGCTATGATCATCAGATTTCCCTCTCACATTCTTCTAATTATTTCCCACAGGGCAATGGTTTGGCTGAATCTAGCAACAGGAATTTGATAGCCATCATGAAAAAGTTAGTTGATGAGAGTGCTTGGAATTGGCATAAGAAGATATATGAGGCTTTGTGGGAGGATAGAACCACACCCAAGAGGGCATTGGAATGGCACCTTTTGAACTTGTGTATGGCATAGGAGTGAAACTTTCTTTGCCGCTGGAGTTATCAGCAACCAAGTTGCAAATAGTAGTGGAAGATTCCTTCTTTCAAAATGCTTTGGAGAAAAGAATTATGTATCTGACAAAGTTAGAAGAAGAGAGAGAATTGTTGGTAGATAGGATTTCTAAACATCAGAGTCGAGTAAAGAGGATTTTTGACATGCGAGCTCCACCAAGAGATTTCCTAGTAGGAGATGAGGTACTATTATGGGACAAAAGGAGAGAGCCCAAAGGTGCTCACAATAAGTTTGATTCATTGTGGAAAGGCCCTTTCATAACTTGTGAAGCAGTAGGACAAAATGCATTCAGACTCAGCTATGTTGATGGAACGATCATGCCTTATACCTACAATGGGCAAGATCTCAAGCTCTATAAATTATAAATCCTGTGTTTGAGTTGCTTGTACATAGTAGTCTAGGCATTTTTGGTTGTGTCCCTAATCCTTTCCCCTTTGTTTTATGTTCTGCGAAACCAGAGTCTATGAGTTCTTTGCATTTTCCTTTGAAAAATACAATCCCCAGTCAGAGCCAATGTTACCACACCATTTATTCCTCATGGCAAGAGTGGGTCATCTTTTCATTTTTATGTTGGGGTCCTAGTTCATGCCATATTACCTTGGTTCAAGTCCTTAATACGTCCTCAAATCCTTTTTCTAGTCATTTAAGTCAGGTTCAAACAATTGATTGAACTCCTTGAACACATCAAACCGTTCTGAACTGGGTTCAAGAGGTTCATTTAGGTTCAATAGGTTCCAAGGTGTTCAGAAAAAGTTTTTCGTACTAACATTTTCTCTAAGTGTTTTGCAGCGGCTCTTTAATAAAGTTTTTCCTATTCGGTGATATAACATTTGTGTTGAACTTATTGAACTAAGTTCAAAGGGTTCAAATATGTTCAACGTGTTCGACACAGCAAGTGGTCAATAGTTTGACATGGTGTACATCTTGAACTACATGAACACTCAAGAAGTAGGTTCAAGATGTTCATCTGGGTTCAATATTGGTAGGTCCCACAGTTTCTAATGTTTTGGGAAGTGCATTCATTGCTAAATACGGAGAGACAGAACCATATCTTAGAGTGATGTCATTCTTTGGCTTTTTCTAAGTAAATGAACGTTTCGAGAACTAGCAGTTTCTTAAAGCACACCGCCATGCATTTAATGCATGCGTGCGAGGGTCTAATCTACCAACTTGCCGCGTCCAAACTGAAATTGCGAAATCATTGCACTTAATGTATCTGTATCATTACCTTTCTCAATAAGGTATGAAAACCATTTGTGTTTTGCATTTGCTACTCGCTGCTGGACTTTTGTTTATGTTATCCCTGGATAGGAGTCTTTCTTGCTGCTAGCCATCGTTGGATTATACAACTGTGAAGGTGAGTCTTTCCTTATTTTCTCTAGTGTTTTCCCTTTCATTTTCTCTCATACAAAAGGTTTCACTACAATCAAATTTAGGTTTCTTGTTTTGAAGTTATGAAGTCCACTCTGCATTTCTTTGGAAACGTCTTTAGCTTGGCATCCATAGAAGCCATAGTTAGTGATACTGACCTGAAAGGAGAGAACCTTGAAGATTTGAAATAAAGGGTGTTCAAGGGTATTGATAAGTCCTTTTGTATAGAGATTTTGAGTAGTGGACTTTTAGAAGCCGCAACCTTTCCTCCAGCAATTCCTTGTCCAGAGTTGGTCCAGGAGTGTATTGCTAGATATGACCCTATATCTGAAAATATTAAGAGAGATAATGGTGAAACCCTTCTTGCCATTAACTGTGAGGTGATTACTTCAGTTTTCAAGATACCGGATTACCAGTTTTCTAATTTCTCTCCTACCTAGTCAATCAGCGAGTTCAATGCAGATAGAGCTGGACACTGAAATAATGTGGCGAAATTCTAGTTGAAGGTCTCTCAGAGAGGTGGTTCTAGGTTACCTAAAAATCCTAACAAGAACCACATGTTGCCACATATCCATGATGCGATGCTTCTATTGCATCGAGCCAGAGGTTCTACTGAAGCTTATAGCTTTGATGATTGGATATATTGCTATGTACAATTAGTTCTGGAAGGAAAACAATATTTGGATTGGGCAGAGTTAATTGCTGATTCAATGAGAGAGCAGTTGAGGCTAGCCAAGCAGTTTCAACAAAACTTCTTCATGTCTTTGTATCTCTTGTATTATCTAGCTTGTGTTAAAGAGTTAACGGGTGTACCAAAGCAGCTCACCAAGGAAGATGTTCTGGTGTATGCATTCTATCCCATGCTGCAAAAAGACAATGCCCTACAAGGTTTCAGAAGGATACACAATGCATTGTTGGGTGATATGTGCCATGAACTGAAGAATACAAAGGCCAAACAGATGTCAGATGATGCACAGACCTTGATCAAGAAGTTTGGTAGCTTTTACATCCTGTTGCCACGATTTTGCTATATATGAGTAGGAGGCTTTGAAGAGGAACCCTTCAAGCTACCCCACTTTTGTTTTGATTGTTTTGTTAGGAGAAGTATGCAGGCAAATGACCTCTGTGGTCAAGAAGGCACAGCCTAAGGACAAGTGGGAAGGTCATTTTCCAATACAATTGGGAGTGTTGTCTTGTAATTCAATGTCTGATGCACTAAGTATAGGAGCAGACCTTAGGAATTTTAATTTCTCTCCATATTCTGAAAGGAAAGGGTTTGACAATAAGGGATTTTCTTGGAGCCTTGGCTTAATGCCTTATCTTCCCACGTCACAACTAGAAGACTTCTGGGAAGACTGTACAGATGAACTTGAAGTTTTCAAAAGGGAAAACATGACATTGGTGCTAGAATGGGTTGTCTCTTTGCAAATAAAGTTAGATGTTAAAGGGGTTGAAGAGGATTATCTTGAATTGTTTGAACCAGGATATTTAGCCCATGCAGAGACTGAAATGCTTCCAATTAATTGGGATGAAGAGGAAAATGATGACATACAATTGAGGACTGAACGAGTTCTAGAAAGAACCATGGCATGGGTGGCTAAAAAGAAAGCAATAAAGTTAGGCGCCAAGTCCCTTTTTGAAAGAAATAATAAGGATCCTCTATCTTCACCAAAACATCCTTCTAATAGTGCTCTTGTTCGTGCAGGTAAGGATACTAAGTCATCTCAGCCTAGACGCAGGTCTAGCCCAACTCTGGATTTTAGTACCCCTCGGCATACTCAATCACGTAGTGTCACCCAGAGGAAGATGGACCAGGTCAAGGATATGGGAGTAAAAGATGTCGTGCTTGAGGCTCAGATTTTTGAAATTGAAGATTTGGATTGTGAAGTTGCTTGTGCTCTAGACTTCCAAACAGTGACTGTGGCAATGACGCCACTAGCAAAAATGATTGAAGGAACTACCCATTCCGCTACGACCCCTAAATGGTTAACAACCTCAGTGAACAAGAAAAGGAGCTTTCTCCATGTGACCATTCCAATTCAAGAAATGGTTGCTAAGTACTCTAAGAAGAATCCAAAGTCGAAAAGGTTCAAGACCACCGCTCACCTAAACAATGACGAAGAAACTAGAAAATGGATGGCCAAAATTGCCTTATACAAGCTGAAAGATGAAAACAAAGAGGTTGGTCCTGATGATTTTGAGATCACAAAAGTAGAGTTGGGAAAGATGAGAAGAGATACAGATAACCATTTTTTCCAAGTGTCAGCAAAGAAAATGCTTACCCGCTCAGAGAAGGATGGACGGGAGAAAAGAGAACTTAAAAGACACATAAGTGTTTTGGCTCAGTTCATCGATAGTATCGGTTGCCTTGGAGCAATTCCAATATCCCATGCCACTAAGAATTTCAACCCAACTTCTCTAGCAAACAAGAAGTTGATGAACCAAGTTCAATGGGCTAAGAGCATCGCTGAAGCAGTTGAGAAGTGGATTGAACAAATAATCAAAGACGGTGAAAAATACATTACCGACTCCCAAAAATTGTGTGATGAAGTACAGAGCCTGGTTTGAGAAATCCAAAACCAGCTTGTACCGTGGGAGAAAGAAGAGCACAAATGGCAAAATGTTCTGCCTCTGTTTGCCAAAATCGAAGAATATGGGACTACCAGGTTTCTGACAGAACATTCAATTAAGCTAGTGGCCGATGAATGTCAACTTTTCGTGCTGAAGAAAACTATCATGTGGAGAGTGTTTACCTTTCAGTCAGTGATTACAGATGCAAGAATCTCTTTCTATGAACTCCAGGATTTGCAAAGTAGCATAGTCAAGGATAATAAAGTGGTTAATCCCGATCATGACTGGGAGTTAGGAATCTGCAGGTCAAGCACACAGGAAGCAATCAAATCTTTCTGGTTGAACATGGAGAAGATCAGAGTCAAGAGTAGCTTCACGCCGGAGGATATAACCAAGGTGGCTAGGATTGAATCTATGGTTTTCATTGGGAATGATCAACTGCCGAAACACTTAGAGAAGATGGTGCAACATAAGTGGAATAAAGAGGTGGCAAAGGCGAAACTCAATGCAATGAAAGCCTCGAGCCAATCCATGGTTCAAGAACTCATAGCTGCTCATGATGCCCGCGAAGACGGAGAAGATGATAATGATGGAATATGACATAATGCATCCACTTAGGGCTAGTTTTCTTTATTTTTAAAACATTTCTTATGGTTATGCAGAAAATTCGAGACATCTGTCCCAAAATACTCTTTGTTGGTTTCAGAACTATTTTATCAGGGAGTGGTCGAGTTTTCAGGGAGACCTCCCCCATTTAGACTATAAATTAAGTAAAACAGATGGTAGAATGGTTAGATTTTAGTAACTAATTTTGTGAACTTCAACTGAAGTTTTTGTTTTGGCATTTTCTATTCTTAATCGAAGGAAAAATCAGAGGGTTGAGATTTGTTATTGAAAAATATTGGTAGATGTATTTTTGTGCCTTGGTTGCATAAGGATATATATGAAATCTGATCATATTGTTTGTGGGGAGAAGAAAGATCTGTGTATTTTGAATCCGAATAGATAACATGTCTTTGCATATGTTCATCCGATCAAGTAATAGTAATTGATCATTTCATTGCAGTATTTCATTATTCCTCTGATGTTCTTTCCTTTGAATGTGTTGTTTACTCTGGAGAAGATTCATGATTGAGGGCAGATTTATTTTCCTTGAATCTGTTCATCTTTTATTAATTTAGATGGAAGAATTATATTGAACTTTGTTTCAGTTGCTGTAGGAGATAGCTTTCATTGTTTATGAGGCATAAGAAATGTTACAGCCTTTCATCCAAGAATGAAATAGGCGGCCTTACATGCTTTCTGGTTAAAAGCTTTCATTTAGATATAAATAAAAATAAAACACATTTCATGAAAAACCAAGATAGGGAGCTGTACCTATGCAAAAATTCAGAGGGAAGTGATTTGAACAACACTTACCCAACTGTTAAGTGATTCATTTGTTCTTAGAATAATGTAACAAAGTTTAAGATTAATCATTTAAAAACAGAGAGCAAATCTGTTCACTAACAAGCAACTCCATTCTGCTGAGGTGTTCTGGGTGTAGACATTTGTCTCATGATTCCCTATTCCTCACAGTAGTTCATGAACTCTTGAGAGTTGAACTCTCCTCCTCTGTCTGATCTTAGGCACTTCAGATTCTTACTAGTTCCTCTTTCTACTCGATCCTTAAACACCTTGAACATGTGAAAAGCTTCTAATTTTTCCTTTAAGAATATAGCGTACATCATTCTTGAGAAGTCATCCACAAATAACATAAAATACTGGTCTCCATAGAAACTCTTGGTTCTCATGGGACCACATAGATCTATGTGAACTAAATCCAGCACACTTTCAATTGAGAAAGTTTTACTGTTGAAACTGGACCCTATCAACTTTCCTAGTTGAGACTCTTTGCACATAGAATTTTTCAGGTTTTACTATGTCAGGCATACCTTTGATAGATTTTGCCTTACTGACTTTATCTATGCTATCAAAATTAATATGACACAATCTTTT
Source organism: Cryptomeria japonica (assembly GCF_030272615.1). Classification (NCBI taxonomy): domain Eukaryota; kingdom Viridiplantae; phylum Streptophyta; class Pinopsida; order Cupressales; family Cupressaceae; genus Cryptomeria; species Cryptomeria japonica. The sequence continues at coordinate 539,836,792 of NC_081410.1, forward strand.
GTGCCACAACCAGCTGTCTTCTACCTTAGCCACTAGACAATTACCTATGGTGGTGTCTAGATGAAACAAATTGCCTCTTGACTATTTACCAGTGGCAATTAGACTTCTAGATTTGTCATTTATTTTACATATCCCTTCATTGAACTCTAACCGGTATCCTTTATTGTTATTTTGTGCAACACTTAACAAGCTATACTTTAATCCTTCTACCCAAAAGAAATTATCACAATTTGTCTTATCATTCAAGGCTATAGAACCCTTACCTCTTACTGCACAAGGGGCATCATTTTTGAACCTCACTGTTCTTCCATTGCAATCCTCCATGCTCAGGAATTTTCTTCTATCACCGGTCATGTGGTGAGTGCAGCCACTATCGATGACCCATTCTCCACATTAGTTTGTGCTATAAATCAATGCCATATCTCCTTCCTCTATATTGTCCTCTTTGACTACCACAAAAGCAATGCCATCTTCATCAGATCTCTCTGATTCTTCATCAGTGACTCCTTCTACAAGATAACATTCCTTCTTGCTCTTGTCCCTATAACTTGTGAAATTATCCTTCCCGTCTCTACCATTGTCAGGGAATTTTGAGGCAATATAACCTATCTTATTATAGGAGAAGCACTTTAAGGGTAATTTACCTTTGTATTTACCTTTACCTCTTGTAAATCTTCTTTCCAGTAGAGCTACAATTTTTTCTTTCTCTTGTTCCTTAGAGAGCAGATTGTCACTCTCATGGGAATGGCCAGTTCTGATAGTAGAGCTACTACTGGTTTCTTTCCTTCTCCTTGTGGGTGCATGCATCATGGATGCTTTGAAAGCAACATCAATCTTTGGTACGCTATTGTCATAATTGCTCAATTCAAAAGTGGTCAACTTACTGATCAGTGAGTCAAGAGTGACACTGACTATTCCAAAGGATCCAAGTTCCTGGATAGCAGAGACCCTTATGGCATATTGTGGTAGTAGAGTTCTCAGGATTTTGCTAATCACATCATCCTCCTTGAGTTTTCCTCCTACACTTTTAATGGAGTTTACTACATCCTTTATCCTCTTAATGTACTTCTCTATGTTTTCACTCTCCTGCATTCTCATCTCATCATATTTTCCTCTCAGGTTGTCTACTTTGGCCTTTTGAACATGGGGATCTCCCCCATAGACTGTCTTCAGCTTATTCCATATCTGAAAATCTATTTTCAAATATTGTACCTTAGCAAATTCATTAATTGAAAGAGTGCTAACAATCAGATCCATAGCAGTAGTATTATCTTGCCTTTCCTTTATCTGGTCTAGAGTAAGAGTCCCTAAAGGTTCATTGTATTTTGTGATCACATGGTTCCAGTAATGTTCACCTAGCGATCTTAGATAAAGTTTCATTCTTCGACACCATAAGGTGTAGTTCTCCTTAGAGAACTTAGGGCCTGTTATGCCTAGCATATCTGTTTCCCCATTTAGGTCTCCTTGAGTCAAAATATGGACCCCCTTTTTTCTTCTTTTTTGGTTTTACTTCAGAACTCCAGAGTCTCGGAGTCCCAAGGTCCCCTTTTGGTTCCGACCTTAGAACTCTGGAGTCCCGAGGTCTTCCTTGTTGTTCCGACCTTGGAACTTTGGAGTCCTAGAGTCCTGAGGTCCTTGTTGTTCCGACATCGGAACTCCGGAGTCCCAACATCTTGGTTCTTTTGGCCTTGGAACTCTGGAGTCTGGGAGTCTTGAGGTGGTTTTTATTTTCCTTTCTATCGGCCTCAGAACCCCGGGACCCCGAAGTCCAGGGGTCGTGTTTATGGTTTTTGTATGGAAGGATTCGGGAGGCTATATCTAAGAGATGATGAGCTTTTTGAGTTCATTTGTGCATTCAGAGCTTCTCCTCCCTAACCCCAAGTTGCAAAACTCTGGACTTCCGAGCTCTCTCTTGGCATTTGTTGGGTTTTTGATTCACCAGGTTGGTGAATTTTCTCTCCTTGTGGTGTTTTTCTAGATTAGATTTCCTTTTTGTTGTTTGTTTTTCGCGTTTTGGTTTTTGGGTGTGCCCTAGTTTTCTCGCTCGGAACCCCGGATCCCTTGAGTTTCGGGTGACCTCCATTCCACCTCGGAACCCCGGATCCCTGAAGTTCTAGGTTTCGACCTCCATTCCACCCCAGAACCTCGGATCCCCAAAGTTTTGGGTGTCAAATTCCATTTTCACCCCGGAACCCCAGATCCCTAGAGTTTTGGGAGGTTTTTATAGACTCCACCTCGGAACTCCTGATCCTCAGAGTTCTGAGCCTTCTTCCTTTTTGCTTACTCTGGGACCTTGAAGTCCCGAAGTGAATCAAAATTTATGTTTAGTATTGAGGACGAAAAATTTGTGTTTTTCTTGTAGGTTCCAATGGTTAGATGGACTCATCTACCAACAAGAGAGGCAAATAAATTGATAGACTTCTAGCCACCATGAAATACCAATATCAGGGACAGGTCCATGTTTCAAAGCTAGATGATCAAATCAAATGGGTCATGGACACTGAAGTAGGTCACATAGAAATTGGGGATATTGGAACCCAATTGGATAAACACAACCTAGATGCTCTCCATTGAAGAATCAAGAGGTCTGGTCTAGTAGAAGCTACTATATTCCCACTGTTGTCCTCAAAATTTGATTCCCTTCAATGTCCTTAAGATAATATGGTCTAAACTAGGTGCAGAGAAAACATCAAAGATAAGGAAATTCCAGAGACAACATATGACAAGGTTTGATTTAAACCTTCTACACTTCGGGCTTCCTTAGAGCCCAGGTGGGTATACCTTTGTGAATTAACTTCACACTTTTAAACAATAAACCCACAGCAAACCAGTCCAGAAAACCAGTGGATTCATTCACCTTGAAATCAACTGAAAACAATGAACAGAAACTGTACTTAACTTCAGCATTTTTGATCAACAAAGTATGCAATAAACAACCTCGATTAACACCAGTGCCTTATCCAAGGTTACAGAGTCACTTAATTCAAATAAAACTTCTGAAACAATATATCCTTATGCTTCCCGTCGGCTTGGTTTCCACTAATCCTGATATATGCCTGGCACATACAAGAATTCAATCATTCTAGACTAAGCTATGGTCCTCAAAATTCACAGTTCCCTCCAAAGAATTTACTGGTACGAGTGATCCCGCGTATTTAATTTCCCTTCTAAAGAGAAAAGATAACTAACACTTATACTGAGATTGCTTTGCAATTCCTTTCAAACTAAACAACCGTGGCTTATTCAGAATAAAGACAGTAAATAAATTTGTGAACGAACGTGAAGACAACACATAACTTTTACTCAAAACCGATGGCCTGTATATTGATATTCATTTCAAAGAGTATTACAATAAATTCTGATTCTCCATTAGACATAGAAAAGCTCAGATAAATTTCTGCAGCGTTTTCTTACAAAATTTTGTGATCCCCTTCCCTCTAGTCCTGGTATCCATTTATAACAACATGGATGCACAAAGCTTCGGACTTCTCAAGGAGAGTTTGTTACAATTATTTCCAAAATTGATGAGGTTACAAAAATTGCGCAAAAGCAGTTATGCGCTCTTTTCAGCCTCTGCAATCTGTTCAATAGGTTGTTCAGTTGCAACCTCTTCTGGCTTTTCAGGGGCACTCTCCAACTGCTCTGGATCATGGGTGGAATATTTAACTTCCCACTCATTATATGTCTCTTCTGTTGGCCATGAAAAATTAATCACATCATCTTTACTTTTAGTCAACTTTTTCCAAGAATTTCTCAGTTTGTTGACTTCTGAATTAAAAAAACTATAGTGTGATTTAATTTTTTCTATTTCCTGTATTGTTATAACAAAGAAAGAGGTATCATCAAGATCAATGATTCCCTTTACCCTTGCTGACAATTTGACTTCTATCTCTTTAAGCCATATTTGCTTATCTTTCAACTGATCCGGATTGGCAAAAATTCCTGGAAGCAACTCACAAACTTGATCAGTGTATTCCTTCTTAAGTAATTTAACCCTTCTTTCCACATTATCCACTTCTACTGCCAATTGCAATAAGATCTTAGCAATATCAGAAGTGGATTTGATAAAGGGATTAGCTCTTGCTTCATCACAGGATACACCCATGAACTCTAGATCTTTCTCCCTAGGCCTCCATCTATCAAAAATGGGTGTCAAAATGGCCTTATCTCTCCTTAATTCATTCCATATCTCCATGACCTTTCCCACACTATTGTGAAGTAGTGAGGCATTTATAGTATCTGCAAAATTGGAGATTGTGGCTTTTATTTTCTCCTCATACTTCCCTGCATAAAAGGCCTAAGCTTTCTTTAGGTTCTCCAATTCTTGGGGAGTTATCTCAATCATTTGGGAGCTGGAAGGCGCAGGAGATGGTGGGAGCTCAATAATGGGGCTAGTAGGTGGAGGTCTTGCAGGAGAAGAGGCAATCGTCAATGTTGAAGACTCACCTTGTTGGTGTTGTCCCATCAGCTGGCTCTGCAATTTGGCAATGATGCCATCCTTTCCTCTTACCTCCTCCTTGACACTGTCATAGGCCTTCAAAACTGTTTCCAATTTAATCTAGAGGGCCTCCTTTTCTTTAGCTTCCTTTTCAGCCACTGCAACACTAAATTTTGTAGTTTCTAGCATAGTGCTAGTAGCCTCTACTACCCCTGTACTTTGTACTCTTTTGACCATCAATCCACCAAGGTGACTTGACCCTGAAGTGTCTTTACCTTTCTTGTCCTCATTCCTTTTGAGGGACCACATAACTAGTGCAGCATTGTCCTTACTGAATGTAACCCCTTCCATGGGTTTAGTCTCTTTTCTTACTGCATCTAGCACCAGAGCATCAGCAATATTCCATTCTGGTAAAATGAGCACTCCAGCTTGCGCTACTAGATCCCTTCCCTATTTAGGAGTGATGGTTTTGAATTCTTCCATCATCTCCTATTTTATTTGTTCTTCCACTGAGGCTGGATCTTTGTTAGGCTGCTTTATTTCTTCTTATTTCTTCTTATTTTTTCTTCCAATGGGAAGAAGCTAGACAATGGGTCATAGCTAGCATCAAATTGATGCACAAAATCCAAGGCTTTCTTGTAAGCCACCCATTTTTCTTTCCTCAACTCCTATTTATCTATATCAAATTCATTCCTGATGAGGTCTTCAGGAAAGTGGAATTGATGAGGCCTTCCTTTGCATGCTACCTTCTTCCTGAACACACCATTGTAGAAGTCCTCTGGATCAGCACATCTGGACACTGCAGTGGATAAATGGTAGGGTTTGAGGAAATCCTCAAAACAATTCCAGCCTCCCTTTGTAATTACAAATTGGTGGGTTATTGTAGCTGTAGGGAAAATAGTCCCTTTACCTCTGCCTGTTAGCTCTGCCTCTTGTAGGCCACCAATTTGTCTAAGGATCTCAGCTATTCCCACTTTGAGAGGGACCTGGTATGGTAACAAAAATGGGGTGCCTCTGAAAACCAAAAACACTGAAAACCATGGAGACTGGATATAAGTACATGTCACTCGAGTTATGAACAATTTTGATGTTCTCTGTGAATTCTTTTGGCCTTAGGAATTCCAGAAGAACCTTGGGGACTCTTGGGTTATCAGAGCAAAGGAGGGTCCTTATTTTGGATGCAAAATATTTATCAAACTTTAGGAAACTAGCATCCTCTCTGTCCCATGACAACACAGTGCTCCATAGTTGTACTGGCATCTTATCTCCTTCCTTCTCTTTTACCAGGTCCATTCCACTGGCGAAATAATCACCACCTTTGAAGAGGAAAAGGTGCATCAAGAGTGAGTACCATCCGAATGGCCTATCCACCTTCCCATTTTTTATTCCTATCAACCCTCCATGGATAGCATCGGCAATATAAGAAGCAAAATCAAATGTAATAGCAAGAGAAGGATTCAAAATCTGAACAATCATTAACAATTAATGATTTGGCATATTTGCTTCAGCATCCTCTCCTAGAACTTGGCAAAGTGCCCAATACATGCCTTTAGCCCTTAAGGTAAACATACTCAATGAAAAAGGCTCTTGTGTGTTGGGCCCTACAACTGCTAACCCTCCTATTTTTAGGAAAAGTTCTTTAAGAGGCCCATTCCTAAGATGACTCCTCTGTGCACCGTACACTTGGGCTAATTGTGTGAAATTTATGGGTTCCTGGAAGTTGGTGAACTCATTGAGCCCAAACGCTGTTCTCAATTCCTCTGCCTTGATTTCCACAAGGGTTTTTCCATTAACATCCTGGATGCATCTCGTGACTGAATCATAGTTCAATGCCATTTGGGTTAACAAGTCTGTATCCATGAACACCCCTGGGACTACCAATTTCCCGACATCTAGTTCCCAAATGCTATTTTGAGGAGCAGGAGAATTCCTCATCCCAAATCCGATTCTGAACAGCCCCAACCCAGACAGTCCAACCTGTGGGTCTCTTAACCAATTACCTTTGTCATATAATCCTTCTCCTATCTTCAGACGGGGAGCCCTGGGCACTAACTCTTTGGCCTTTGATGCCTGGTTAGTTGACAATGTCAACTGTTCTAAAAAATCATCACATACACTTCGTTCTAAATAATTAACCTTGCCAGAAAATTCCCTTTTAGGAGCCATTGGAAAATACAAGAAAATGAATACACTCTTAAACAATCCTACAATATGAGAATGATTTTATCTAAAAGCCACAAAAGAATTGCTTCAAAATATGAGAGAACCTGGTGCTTGCTTGAAGGAAATTGCTCTGCAACTGAACCGCTTGCTCTGTTTTCAAAAAAGGATAACTCTACATCTGCTCTTCTGCAAAAATCTTTTTAAAAGATATCCTTACTTGGTTGTTAGGAAATCAAATGCTTGTACTCTGGGCCTTAACTATAACATTGATTCCGCATGCTTCGGCTGTCCTTTTAAAATCGAATTCATACGAGAATTCATATTTTAGGTCCAACGGGTCGCAACCTTCCTGCAAGTGTCTCACTGTTAATTTCATTTTGACAGCTTTGTCTTTAGTCTGGGTCCCGTTATTCTATTGGCTACATAATACCTCACGGCATCCTACCATTGGCTTAGAAAATCCCTTCGCATTCCATTTTGATACTGGCCGAATGCCTCCCTTTATACTATGATGGGCCCACATTTTTCTCTTTTGGCCATGTCATCATCATGACACATGGACGGCCCTCGTTAACTCTCGCTATTTCGTAGGCTTAAAGGGGAAGCATTTTACCCTTGCGAAATAGCGCTAATTATCGGATCCTTTCTCAAATTGATCGACGTTTAACCCTTCGAAAAGGCTCTCAGAAATGGTGGGCCCACGGACACGTCACGGACATATGGCACCTTGTCACTTTCGGAGCTGACTTGTCAATTTCTCATTTGTCAAGCAGGAACCATAGGGACCCACAGTTTCCTTTTAGACCACGTGTCATCAAGACACGTGGACGGTCCTTGTTCATTTTTGCTATTTCGCGGCCTTAAGATGTGATCACTTTACCCTTGCGAAATAGCGCCAACCGTCGGATCCTTTCTCAAATTGATCAGCATTTAAACCCTTTGAAAAGGCTCTCAGAAATGGTGGGCCCACGGACATGTAATGGACACCTGGTGCCTTGTCACTTTCGGATTTGACTTGTCATTCTGTCATTTGCTGGAAGGAGCCACGGGGTCTCAATAAATTGTTAAGAGCTGTCCCTACCAGGTCATCTCCACCTGCGACCCGACTCATCTTTGGGGCCCACTTTTAAACCTTTAATCCTGACCTGCTGACGGTGGTGACTTGTGCCACGTGCTACCTTTTAATACGCCAGAAGAAAACCACGGGGGCCACACTTTCTTTGAGAGCCACATCCTTTACTTCCTCCGTCATGACACATGGACGGCTGACATTCATTCTCACTATTTCGCGGCCTTAAAGGGGAAGCATTTTACCCTTGCGAAATAGTGCCAACCGTCGGATCCTTTCTGAAATTGATTGACGTTTACTAGGCCCGACACTTTAGAACGAAATAATATAAGGCAAATTTTTTTTAAATAATCAACGTAACCGCCTAGGTTAATAACAAGGGGGGACACTTCCCACGACCCCGCGACCCATACTTAAGTGAAATAAAGTAACGGCAAAATAGAAACTAGAGGGTTTAAAATAAAAAGATAAGGTCTGAAACTTAAAAAACCCTTAAACCCTCTAGGTTTAGAATAAAACTGAAGCACTTGGGACTACACCCTATTTGAAAATTTTCTAATGAACCATAGCCAATTATGGGAAAAAAAGAACCCAATTTTAAAACAGTGATAACAGCGGCTCTGACTGGGGATGGTTGATTGTGAGATCAACACAAGAAAACTCAGAAACTCTGGAGAAACAGACCAAAAAACAGACCAAAACTAGAAAATAGGAAAGAAAACAAAATATATACAAACAAAGGACCTACCGTGCATGGACATTAGGAGAAATAATGCTTCAGGAACTGTCCATGCACTGGAAATTCCTACATTTCATCATTCATATTCTTCAAAAAATATGAATCCTTACCATTCAGGTCACAAACCACAAAAGGGCCAATCCATAGTGATTCAAATTTTTTATGCTTTCCTTTATCTTGTCCTTTTGCATTCCACTGAAGAACCATGTCATCAATTTGAAACTTCCTTAATGATGTCCTTTTATCAAAAAGATACTTTGACTGCAACTGGATCTTCTGATTTTTCTTATGGGCAAAAGTCCTAAGCTCCTCCATTTCTACAATTTGGATCATTTTGTTTTCCATCGGTTCAGATATCTCCATGTCCTCATCCTACAAAAACTTATACACTGGAAGAAGGTTATTTACCGGTAATCTAGCTTGCGTACCATAGACCAACTCAAAAGGTGACATTCCAATGGATTTTTTAACTGTGATTCTATCTGCCCACAGAGCTAACTTCAACTTTTGATCCCAAGATCTTTTATTTTCTTCTAAAATTTTCCTGATGATATTCAACAGGCTTTTATTGCTGGATTCTGCCTGTCCATTCCTCTGAGGGTGATAAGGTGATGAGTAGGACATGAGTATACCGTGACTATTGCAAAAACCTACAAATTTTTCTGATCTAAAACACATAGCATTATCCATTACCAATTTCGCAGGTGTTCCAAATCTAGTCACAATATTATCCATCAGGAAATCAATGACAATTTTACTAGTAGCTCTTTTTGTAGGGATGGCTTCTATCCATTTGGTAAAATAATCAGTGGTCACTATAATCCATCCATGACCTCTTCCTGACTTTTCAACAATCTCTCCAATAAAATAAATGCCCAATTGGACAAAAGGAGCTTCTACAGAGACTGGATTTAGGGGTAAGGCTCCTTCATACCTGAGCTTAGAAGAAAATCTTTGACATGGATCACATCTTCGAACATATGCATGGGTATCTTTAAATAAAGTAGGCCAATAGTACCCAACCCGTATTATCTTACCAGCAGTAGTCTTAGCAGAATAGTGGCCTCCACATACTCCATCATGCATTTCAATTAACACCTGTTTGGCTTGAAATTCATCCAAACACATTAGTAACTCTCCATCTTTCTTTCTCCAGAAAAGATCACCCTGAATGAGCACATACTTTTGGGACTTAAGCTTCAAAGTTCTCTTCTGATTCTATGTCATTTCTTCTAGGAGTATGTTACCTTTCAATACTTGGATTATCTCTGTGTACCAAGGTTGTCTCTCAATACTAGTAACCAAAACATCTTTAACCTCAACATTGTGTATTTCTACATTCATGAGATTTGACTCAGTCATGAGCTTAGCCAAACCTAACCCTCTCACTAATTTAGTGATCTTTATCTCCAAATTGAACTCCTGAATTCTATTGATCCATCTACACCTCTTCCCAGTAACTTCAGACTGAGACAAAATATCTTTAACAGCAGCATGTGGAACATAAGCAATGACGTTTGCATTCACCAGATATGGCCTAAAAGCTTTAACATCTTTAACTAGGGCATAAGCTTGTTTCTCCATGATTTCATATTTCAGTTTTGCTGCTTGCAAAGATTTACTATAGAAGGCTATGGGATGTTCATATCCTTCATTGTCCTTTTGTAATAATACTGCAGCCACCGTGTGATATGAAGCAAAAGAAAACAGAGAAAAAGGCTTACTATAATCTGGAGATTTCAACACTGGTGCTTCCTGGATTGCCTTCTTAATCTCATCAAAAGCTTTTGAAGCTTCTTGATCCCAACGAAACTTTGTGTCCTTCTTGAGCAACTTAACAATAGGCTTCACTATCTCGGCAAAGTTTGCAATGAATCTCCTGACAAAATTCACTTTGCCTAAAAAGGATTGAATACCTTTCACATTTTTAGGTTCAGGGACTCTGTTAATTGCTTCAATTCTTTCAGGGTCTATTCTTACCCCTTCCTTGGAAACTATGTGTCCCAATAACTTTCCTCCAGTGACCCCAAAATGACATTTCTTGGGATTCAGTGATACACCAAATTCCAAGGCTTTATCGAACACCTTCTTTAGATGTCCACAATGATCATCAGCTCTCTTTGAGAAACAAGTTAAATCATCTTGGTAAACCACCATAATGATATTTATGAATTCCTTAAAAGCCACATCCATAGCTCTCTGAAATGTAGCCCTTGCATTTTTTAATCCAAATGGCATTCTCACATATACATAGGTTCCCCATGGAGTAGTGAAAGCTGTTTTAAACTGTTCAGACTCCTTTACAAGCACTTGATTGTATCCCAAGAAACCATCCATCATGGATAAAAGATCACAACCTGTCACTCTTTGTAGCATGGCTTCCATGTTTGGGGATGAGTAATTATCTTTTAGGGAAGCAACATTCAGATTCCTAAAATCCACACACAATTTGATGTCTCCATTCTTCTTCCTTACTGGGACCAAATTAGAGACCCATGAAGAATGCCTTATTGGTTTAATAATTCCCCCGTCTCTCAATTTTGTCAACTCTTGTTGCATTTTTGTTTCTAATAAGGGGTTGATAGGTCTCTGTTTCTGTCTGAATGGCTTAGCATCTAGAAGTAAAGGAACTTCATGCTAAAAAAGATCTTGTCTATACACCTTTAGGTCTTCATAAGATCAAGCAAAAAGATGCTTATACCTTTTCAATAAATTGATAAGGTTAATCCTAACATGAGGGGGTAATTTATTTTCAATATATACCAACTTGGGGGATGATTCTGTCCCCAGGTTGACCTCCTCCAACTCTTCTAACTTGGTGGTAGATTGATGGTGTAAATGACTGTCATTATAACTAAACATACTTTCTAACTCCACCAACCCTTTAGGTATCTCGTTAGTTTCCAACTGGACAATATCATTTCCAAACACTGTCTCTCTGTCATCCACCACTTCCACCAATGCATTGCAATCAATTTTTTGTCCATCATAATCATCAACACATTGGATGAACCTAAGAATATCTTCATCATCAGCAAAAACTTGCCAATTATATACATTATCAGAGATAGCGGGCCTAGCTTTTATTTACACAGTGGAAATACCAGTTAGTGTTGCATCATCATTTTTTAAAGCAAGATTAGCTAGGAAATCTGCCATAATATTTTTTGTTCGCTCTATCCAATTGATAGAAAAGGCATCAAAATATTTAATAACATCCCAAACAGCATGCTTATATTACTTCAATTTATCATTCTTGGATGCATATTTAGATCTTACCTGAGAGACAACCAGCTCTGAATAGCCCATCACTTTCAACAGTTGGATTCCATGCTTTTTTGCAACCTCAAGTCCTAATAACAGGGCTTCATACTCTGTAGTATTATTTGTGCACTGGAATGCCAACAAGAATGAGTATTTGAAAGTTATACCTGAAGGGGACACAAAAAGAACCCCTGCACCAGATCCTTCTTTGGAGCAAGCTCCATCAAAATACATTTGCCACAACCCATACTGCTGTCCTTGTAGCTCGACTACTATTGGGTCAGTATTCTTCAATTGAGGTGATATTGGTTGAAGTCTGAAATTGTCTAGATTTACATCAATCATACAATTAAGCATACTAGGATCCACATTCTCAATTACCTTAGGAGCTCATGGCTCCCTGTATAGTTTGACCTGATTGCCACCAATAGGAATAGTAGCATAAGACAAGTCCAGTTGAACATTTCCCCCCACTGCTGCTGCCCACTGCCTAGAAAGCAACATGCCATAATGGGGTTTAGTATCAGTAACAATAACATCCATTTTATAAGTAGCTTCAGGAAATGCAGCTATTTTTACTTCTACATCTTTCATTGTACCTATCACAAGCACTTCTCTATTATCCATGGCATAACATTTCCCATACAAAGTAGTTACTGACAATCCTAATTCTTTCATAACACCATAGGGCATTACATTAGCAGCTGCTCCTGAATCTATCATGCAGTTTTTAATTAACCAGTTATTGACTAGCAAAGTAACATAGAAGGGATCCACCTGAGAAGGCTCCTGAGTAATAGTGGTTCCAACATATACCTCTGGGGTTTGGAACTCTTGATCCTTTCCAACTTTATCTGAACCGGTGGGTAATACTAAGTCGTTATCAGATATACTAGAGAATAAAGACAAAGCTGCATCCTTATGTTCTTTAATCTTTAGTAATTCTATTAATGGAACAGTGACTTTCATTTGAGTTAAAGCTTGGGCCATATCAAATGCAGAATTATTACATTTTCCAATATTAACCTTAACCTTTTCTGTTTTGAGTTGATAGGCCCTTTTCACTATTTCTGCCTTTTGTACATCACCAGCATTTTTGTCATCTATGCTTTTAGGTAAGTCCTTAACTTGTTCCTCTTTTTCTTGACTAGCTTTAAGAATAGCAGTAACACTGCTTGATGCCCCTTTCTTTGTGACTTCTTTTACAAACATAGAACCAGGCTCACCTTGATCAGTGTCTCTCTTGGTGCTTCTCAGATTGTAGTTATGTTTTGCTTTAGTGATTGCAGCCTTAGTGAGATTTTTAACTTCTTCCTCACTAGGCCTCCTAAGATGAACTTCTTCATCTTCAATTGTTACCACATTCAAGGTAGGATGCCAACTTAAGGCTAACTGTCCTTGCACTAACCTTTCATTATCCAGCACATCACTGTATTCACTTTGCATAGATTCCTCATCACTTTCTATGATGGTTTCAAACATATTAATGTCAGGCTCTGCTTCTGGCCTCATAGATTCTTCCAAAGCTTGAGCCACTGCACACTGATGAGGAGAATGTGGTCCATCACAAGCAATACACCAAGGGGTATTTTCTATATTATTAACAGTTTTCCCTTTCAAAGGATCTAGTGTGTCTTGGCTTTGGGCAATTTTAGGCTTCTCAACTTGGGGCTTACCATCCTTCCAATTTGTATTGTATGGCATATCATGTAATCTAGGAGGTCTATCTTGCCAGTTATAGTGGGGCTTATCATTTTTGTTGATCTTAGCAGTCAAATCTTTCATAGCAGTAACCAGTTTTTCTATTTTATCCTCCTCTTTAGTAACTTTGTTAGGTTGCTGTTTGGTTTCATGCCATAATCTTCCATCTGTCCTTCTTCCTAATTTTCCAGATGCCTTTCTATTACTTTCTACATTTATGACAATTCTAAAGGCATCCCTCAGGTTATGAGGATTTTTATCTCTCAAGATATAAGCCATCTTGGAATCAAATGCATTATAATATGTATTAAGGCACATATTGTCATCTAGCCTCATTACCTGATACAATCTATGCATAGCTTTCTGGAATCTAGCATTGAAATCAGTGACTATTTCATTTTTAGATTTTCTAATGTTATTGAACTCATTCAGCATGAAACTCACATTAGTCTTATCACCGTACTGTTCTTGAAAGCAATTTTTGAACTCTTCCCATGAACCTATACTAGCTACTAGAAGACCTCTGTACCAATCTCTTGCATCATCAATCAAGGATTGAACAAACAGTTTCATAATGACATCTTCATCTGCTATCTCATAATCATTTATCAGATCCCCAAAAGATTTCAGATGTTCCTCAGCACTGACTGCATTGTTCCCAGCAAACTTATGGAGTTTGTCTCTTAGCTCAGTGGGAACATGATTTGGATACCCTGGGATCCCATCAAAAAACAATTGCCTATATTGTTCTAGATTGATTGGCCTTCTTTGAAAAGGGGAAACAATACTATTATTTCCCATGATCATTTTAGTTTTTGGGACTGGGGATTGAGATGTTTGGGTGTACTATTTATTTGAAGGTATCTGACTTGCTGAGGCAATGTTAGTATGTACTGCAGGTTGAGTATTGACCTGAGGAAAAGAGATGTGTTGGGGATTAGGCTTGCTAAGATCTTCCGATGGGAATGTAATAGGGGGAGCTTTTAAGTAGTTTATCTTTCTTTTAACTTCCTGATTTGCTACTTCTAACTCAGCCTTTTCCAATTCCATTTGGAGGTCTTCCTTTTCCTTTCCCATCCTTTCCATCTCTCTCTCATGTGCTAGGATCCTATGAGAAATCCCTTCTGCAGTTTTAGACTCTACTTCATCATCTACCCATATCTGTTTCCCTTTGTCTAAACTAACTTTAGGAAGCTGGGAGTCATTAGATACTTCCTTACTTGGCTGGGCTACTGACTTAGAAGCTGGTCTAATCTTAGGGATTAGGATCTCCCTAATCACTGGGCCTTCCTCATCACCTTTTTCCTTTTCCTTAGCAAGCACTTCAAGATCAGCTATCTGTCTAAGAAGCCTATCTCTCTCCATTATTTTGGCTTTAACTTCCTTTTCCTTATTTGCCTCTTTTTGGGCTCTCAGGGATATTAAATGATGAACTCTTTTGTTTAACTCTTCAATCTCTTGAGACATTTTATCCTCATCAGGATAATTTTCTTCAGAGTCTGATGCATTAATTTGATCTATGTCAATCAGACTAATGTTCCCATCTACTATCCTAGGAACAGAGTGCCTAATTGCATTTGAACTGGTTCTATCTTTTGCAGAAACACTAACATGAGATAGGTCTCGACTTAAAATAGGTGCATCATCAATATTTCCAAACAATCTTGAATGGAAACCTAAAATATCATGCTCTGAATCTCTAGAAGATGAATTTGACTTTGCATAGATAGGTCGATCAGGCATCTTACTAGTATTGTTGCTTTTCTGCACCCACGCAGCATTTGATGGCTCATGCATCACAGATCTCTTTTGGCCTCTTCGTGACTGCTCTGGCAGACCTTCTTGCAAGGTTTCACGAGGATGTTTCTTCATGAATGATCTTGTGTTCTTATTTCCTTGCATCTTGCTTGTCTTTCTTTTAGAAAATTCATATTCTCACAAGGACTAGTTCAATAGTAACAGAGTCACCACCCACAAAACTATGGGAAAAACAAAAACAAGCAGTCTTACTCACAACACAACAATACTCTCCACAAGTCTCAGCGCAGATCTATATCTTTATCTTTGTTATAACTGGTCCCCAGCAGAGTCGCCACTTTTGTTGTCCTCAAAATTTGATTCCCTTCAATGTCCTTAAGATAATATGGTCTAAACTGGGTGCAAAGAAAACATCAAAGATAAGGAAATTCCAGAGACAACATATGACAAGGTTTGATTTAAACCTTCTACACTTCGGGCTTCCTTAGAGCCCAGGTGGGTATACCTTTGTGAATTAACTTCACACTTGTAAACAATAAACCCACAGCAAACCAGTCCAGAAAACCAGTGGATTCATTCACCTTGAAATCAACTGAAAACAATGAATAGAAACTATACTTAACTTCAGCATTTTTGATCAACAAAGTATGCAATAAACAACCTCGATTAACACCAGTGCCTTATCCAAGGTTACAGAGTCACTTAATTCAAATAAAACTTCTGAAACAATATATCCTTATGCTTCCCGTCGGCTTGGTTTCCACTAATCCTGATATATGCCTGGCACATACAAGAATTCAATCATTCTAGACTAAGCTATGGTCCTCAAAATTCACAGTTCCCTCCAAAGAATTTACTGGTACGAGTGATCCCGCGTATTTAATTTCCCTTCTAAAGAGAAAAGATAACTAACACTTATACTGAGATTGCTTTTCAATTCCTTTCAAACTAAACAACCTTGGCTTATTCAGAATAAAGACAGTAAATAAATTTGTGAACGAACGTGAAGACAACACATAACTTTTACTCAAAACCGATGGCCTGTATATTGATATTCATTTCAAAGAGTATTACAATAAATTCTGATTCTCCATTAGACATAGAAAAGCTCAGATAAATTTCTGCAGCGTTTTCTTACAAAATTTTGTGATCCCCTTCCCTCTAGTCCTGGTATCCATTTATAACAACATGGATGCACAAAGTTTCGGACTTCTCGAGGAGAGTTTGTTACAATTATTTCCAAAATTGATGAGGTTACAAAAATTGCGCAAAAGTAGTTATGCGCTCTTTTCAGCCTCTGCAGTCTGTTCAACAGGTTGTTCAGTTGCAACCTCTTCTGGCTTTTCAGGGGTGCTCTCCAACTACTCTGGATCATGGGTGGAATATTTAACTTCCCACTCATTATATGTCTCTTCTGTTGGCCATGAAAAATTAATCACATCATCTTTACTTTTAGTCAACTTTTTCCAAGAATTTCTCAGTTTGTTGACTTTCTGAATTAAAAAAACTATAGTGTGATTTAATTTTTTCTATTTCCTATATTGTTATAACAAAGAAAGAGGTATCATCAAGATCAATGATTCCCTTTACCCTTGCTGACAATTTGACTTCTATCTCCATGACCTTTCCCACACTATTGTGAAGTAGTGAGGCATTTATAGTATCTGCAAAATTGGAGATTGTGGCTTTTATTTTCTCCTCATACTTCCCTGCATAAAAGGCCTGAGCTTGCTTTAGGTTCTCCAATTCTTGGGGAGTTATCTCAATCATTTGGGAGATGGAAGGCGCAGGAGATGGTGGGAGCTCAATAATGGGGCTAGTAGGTGGAGGTCTTGCAGGAGAAGAGGCAATCATCAATGTTGAAGATTCACCTTGTTGGTGTTGTCCCATCATCTGGCTCTGCAATTTGGCAATGATGCTATCCTTTCCTCTTACCTCCTCCTTGACACTGTCATAGGCCTTCAAAACTATTTCCAATTTAATCTGGAGGGCCTCCTTTTCTTTAGCTTCCTTCTCAGCCACTGCAACACTAAATTTTGTAGTTTCTAGCACAGTGCTAGCAGCCTCTACTACCCCTATACTCTGTACTCTTTTGACCATCAATCCACCAAGGTGACTTGACCTTGAAGTGTCTTTACCTTTCTTTTCCTCATTCCTTTTGAGGGACCACATAAATAGTGCAGCATTGTCCTTATTGAATGTAACCCCTTCCATGGGTTTAGTCTCTTTTCTTACTGCATCTAGCACCAGAGCATCAACAATATTCCATTCTGATAAAATAAGCACTCCAGCTTGTGCTACTAGATCCCTTCCCTGTTCAGGAGTGATGGTTTTGAATTCTTCCATCATCTCCTGTTTTATTTCTTCTTCCACTGAGGCTAGATCTTTGTTAGGCTGCTCTGCCTTTCTTGTTTCACATCTAGCATTATATGTATCTATATGCTGCTTCCAGACAAATTGCATGAATGCTTCAGATGTGACAAAGTTATCATCAGCTAAAAAGGCACTACTGGCCTTCTTTATCTCAGGATCCCACTCCTGGCCCTTAAGTTCAGTTGAGGTGATGTCCATTTGTGCTTCAGTGGGCTCTTCTGGCATCCCTTCTTCCACTTCATCATAAGTGTATGCAATTTCCCCCAAGCTGCCCAACTGCGAGAGGTATTCAGTTGCTGCTTGTTCATCTCCTATGTGGATAGGGGATTGGGATGGGGAATACAAGGGTGTATCTGATTGCACTTCCTTCCCCACCCTTTGCTTCTTTGGGCTGTCCTGGATGTCAATGACATCTTGCACCTTCCTCTTTCCTTTGGATGAAGAGGGCTCCCCTGTTGTACGCACCAGCACACTGTAACCTGATTTCTTATGCAGGGTGTAGTCACCAGGAGGGATTGCTTTAGTGGAAGCTGACTTGCCCAAAATCATTCTAGCCTTTTCAGGGTTGCTCTTAATTACAGCTTCCCTCTTTTCCTTTAGTGTTTGCATCACATCTTCGAAGCAAACAATCAAAATTTTTATTTTTTCTTCCAATGGGAAGAAGCTAGACAATGGGTCATAGCTAGCATCAAATTGATGCACAAAATCCAAGGCTTTCTTGTAAGCCACCCATTTTTCTTTCCTCAAATCCTGTTCATCTAAATCAAATTCATTCCTGATGAGGTCTTCAGGAAAGTGGAATTGATGAGGCCTTCCTCTGCATGCTACCTTCTTCCTGAACGCACCATTGTAGAAGTCCTCTGGATCAACACATCTGGACACTGCAGTGGATAAATGGTAGGGTTTGAGGAAATCCTCAAAACAATTCCAGCCTCCCTTTGTAATTACAAATTGGTGGGCTATTGTAGCTGTAGGGAAAATAGTCCCTTTACCTCTGCCTGTTAGCTCTGCCTCTTGTAGGCCACCAATTTGTCTAAGGATCTCAGCTATTCCCACTTTGAGAGGGGCCTGGTATGGTAACAAAAATGGGGTGCCTCTGAAACCAAAAACACTGAAAACCATGGAGACTGGATATAAGTACATGTCACCCAAGTTATGAACAATTTTGATGTTCTCTGTGAATTCTTTTGGCCTTAGGAATTCCAGAAGAACCTTGGGGACTCTTGGGTTATCAGAGCAAAGGAGGGTCCTTATTTTGGATGCAAAATATTTATCAAACTTTAGGAAACTAGCATCCTCTCTGTCCCATGACAACACAGTGCTCCATAGTTTTACTGGCATCTTCTCTCCTTCCTTCTCTTTTACCAGGTCCATTCCACTGGCGAAATAATCACCACCTTTGCAGAGGAAAAGGTGCATCAAGAGTGAGTACCATCCGAATGGCCTATCCACCTTCCCATTTTTTATTCCTATCAACCCTCCATGGATAGCATCGGCAATATAAGAAGCATAATCAAATGTAATAGCAAGAGAAGGATTCAAAATCTGAACAATCATTAACAAGTAATGATTTGGCATATTTGCTTCAGCATCCTCTCCTAGAACTTGCCAAAGTGCCCAATACATGCCTTTAGCCCTTAAGGTAAACATACTCAATGAAAAAGGCTCTTGTGTGTTGGGCCCTACAACTGCTAACCCTCCTATTTTTAGGAAAAGTTCTTTAAGAGGCCCATTCCTAAGATGACTCCTCTATGCACCGTACACTTGGGCTAATTGTGTGAAATTTATGGGTTCCAGAAATTTGGTGAACTCATTGAGCCCAAACGCTGTTCTCAATTCCTCTGCCTTGATTTCCAGAAGGGTTTTTCCATTAACATCCCGGATGCATCTCGTGACTGAATCATAGTTCAATGCCATTTGGGTTAACAAGTCTGTATCCATGAACACCCCTGGGACTACCAATTTCCTGACATCTAGTTCCCAAATGCTATTTTGATGAGCAGGAGAATTCCTCATCCCAAATCCGATTCTGAACAGCCCCAACCCAGACAGTCCAACCTGTGGGTCTCTTAAACAATTACCTTTGTCATATAATCCTTCTCCTATCTTCAGACGGGGAGCCCTGGGCACTAACTCTTTGGCCTTTGATGCCTGGTTAGTTGACAATGTCAACTGTTCTAAAAAATCATCACATACACTTCGTTCTAAATAATTAACCTTGCCAGAAAATTCCCTTTTAGGAGCCATTGGAAAATACAAGAAAATGAATACACTCTTAAACAATCCTGCAATACGAGAATGATTTTATCTAAAAGCCACACAAGAATTTCTTCAAAACATGAGAGAACCTAATGCTTGCTTGAAGGAAATTGCTCTGCAACTGAACCGCTTGCTCTGTTTTCAGAAAAGGATAACTCTACGTCTGCTCTTCTGCAAAAATCTTTTTAAAAGATATCCTTACTTGGTTGTTAGGAAATCAAATGCTTGTACTCTGGGCCTTAACTATAACATTGATTCCGCATGCTTCGGCCATCCTTTTAAAATCGAATTCATACGAGAATTCATATTTTAGCTCCAACGAGTCGCAACCTTCCTGCAAGTGTCTCACTGTTAATTTCATTTTGACGGCTTTGTCTTTAGTCTGGGTCCCGTTATTCTATTGGCTACATAATACCACGCGGCATCTGACCATTGGCTTAGAAAATCCCTTCGTATTCTGTTTTGATACTGGCCGAATGCCTCCCTTTATACTATGACGGGCCCACATTTTTCCCTTTTGGCCATGTCATCATCATGACACGTGGACGACCCTCGTTAACTCTCGCTATTTCGCGGGCTTAAAGGGGAAGCATTTTACCCTTGTGAAATAGCGCCAACCATCGGATCCTTTCTCAAATTGATCGACGTTTAACCCTTCGAAAAGGCTCTCAGAAATGGTGGGCCCACGGACATGTCACGGACATATGGCACCTTGTCACTTTCGGAGCTGACTTGTCAATTTCTCATTTGTCAAGCAGGAACCATAGGGACCCACAGTTTCCTTTTAGACCGCGTGTCATCAAGACACGTCGATGGTCCTTGTTCATTTTTGCTATTTCACGGCCTTAAGAAGTGATCACTTTACCCTTGCGAAATAGCGCCAACCGTCGGATCCTTTCTCAAATTGATCAGCATTTAAACCCTTCGAAAAGGCTCTCAGAAATGGTGGGCCCGCGGACATGTAATGGACACCTGGCGCCTTGTCACTTTCGGATTTGACTTGTCATTCTGTCATTTGCTGGAAGGAGCCACGGGGTCTCAATAAATTGTTAAGAGCTGTCCCTGCCAGGTCATCTCCACCTGCGACCTGACTCATCTTTGGGGCCCACTTTTAAACCTTTAATCCTAACCCGCTGACGGTGGTGACTTGTGCCACGTGCTACCTTTTAATACGCGAGAAGAAAACCACAGGGGCCTCACTTTCTTTGACAACCACATCCTTTACTTCCTCCGTCATGACACATGGAAGGCTGACATTCATTCTCGCTATTTCGCGGCCTTAAAGGGGAAGCATTTTACCCTTGCGAAATAGCGCCAACCATCGGATCCTTTCTCAAATTGATTGACGTTTACTGGGCCCGACACTTTAGAACGAAATAATATAAGGTGAATTTTTTTTAAATAATCAACATAACCGCCTAGGTTAATAACAAGGGGGGACACTTCCCACGACCCTGCAACCCATACTTAAGTGAAATAAAGTAACGGCAAAATAGAAACCAGAGGGTTTAAAATAAAAAGATAAGGTCTGAAACTTAAAAAACCCTTAAACCATCTAGGTTTAGAATAAAACTGAAGCACTTGGGACTACACCCTATTCGAAAATTTTCTAATGAACCATAGCCAATTATGGGAAAAGAAGAACCCAATTTTAAAATAGTGATAACACCCACAATGGCTACAAGCACTAGAATTTATAATGACCATCGCTCCATTCTACAATCCAGAGACTAGAAAGTGCACTGATGCACAGGGAAAAACTGTTATCGACTTGTCTTCAGATATGCTAGGGTTGATCTTTGGAATCGCAACTAGGGAAGAGGAATCCTTACTAACTGAAGAAGAGGCCTCGAAGGCATGGAATGACAAGGTATCAGCCAGCAAAAGGCACATGAATACCAACTGGCTGGAAGAAGAGAGAAAAACAAGGCTCAAAGCTACAGAGGTCTTGAGGGCGGACTTCAAAGAGCTTCAAAAGGACTTGATTATTATGCTCAGTAGGGCCTTTGGCAAGCCTGACTGCAAGCATTTCCCCCCTGCTCCACTTTATGAGTACCATATTGGTAGGGAAGCAATATTTTGATTGGCCACAAATCCTTTTTGACAATATTTGTAAGCAGATGAAGGAGGTGCAGCATACCCAGAAGTTCTTTTTCACGTCCTATGTCATTTGGGTAGCTGCCAGAGCTGGAAAATTTTGAGGCCTACAGGTAGAAGGAAAATTAGGAGAGAAGGAGGGACAGAAGAAGATATGGGAGTATTATTCCCAACTTACTCTAGCCAATTCTAAGGTACATTTCAAAAAGGTTAATGATGCCTTTATTTTCCCAATAATCATCAAATTAACAGGGGATACATGATATCGGATTAGCCCCGAGGCTATGGCTATCATCTGGGAGTGGGTGTCTCAGTTTATCCAAAACCCATGATCTACTTATATTAGGGTTAGTGGATTCACAGGGAACCCAATGTTGTTGCCTTGTTATTGCAATGATAGGGTGATCCTATTAGAATATGTAAGGTAGCTTGTAGGTCTCCAATCATTGTTGTCATAAAAGTATAAGGCAGGAATTGATTTCTCCATGTCCATTGGGTATTTTGCCTATTCCAAGATACAGGGGGCAAAGTTGGCAGAACAAGAACTTCAAGATCTAAACTTGAAGGAATATGAGCACGCTAGGGAATTTTATGATCCCTACGTGAAACTTAAGCAAGCTATGCCTAAGGCATATGAGGGGCATAAGCCCAGCTTGGAAGACTTTTGGGCCAACTTGCAGGACAGTTTTGAGGTCAAGGAGAAGAACTATAACAGATTGTTCGTGTCGTAGGTGAGAGATTTTGGTATTGAGACTAACCTCCCTAAAGACCTGAGGGATGATGGAGAGTTACTTGATCTAATTTATAGAGAATCAGGGATAGACAAGAGGCCCCTCTCCCCAGTAAAATGGTTTGCAAGCAAGGATACAGATATGGAGAAGGTCTCCTAGGTAGTCATCAATAGAACTAAACAATGGTTAAGCCAGAGGGTAAGGCTGAGCGTGTCAAAGACAAAGAAAAAGGAATCCACCTCAGGGGTACCTTAGTCAAGAGGCCATAAGGAATATGCCCAAAAGACAAGGTTGATCTCAAGGCAGAATACCTCCACTGACCCAGGTGAGGAAGACAAGCCTCAAGAAAGCACTGAGGACTTGTTGAAGAAACTCCAAGAAAAGATGGAGGAGTTTGAACTACTAGAAAAGGTTGCAGACCTAGGGGTGAACAATGGGATAGGTGTGGTTCCACTTGCCAAAGTTATCCCACCAAGGACCGCTATAGGCCACACTAAAGGAGAGGATACCCAAGAATAGGAAGAGAGAGTAGAATCCACTGAGGAGGTACCCGCTCAGCCACCTTCCATAGGTACAACAAGTGCTTTAGGCACCACTGCTCCCGCACCACCATTAGTTAATGTATCTACAAGGTAGCCCAGAGTGCAAGGTTTCACATCCACTACTCAGGAAGTAAAGATTAGAAATGTCGAGTCTGACTCTGACCAGGAGGAAGAGGATCTTGAATGACAACAGCCACTAGGGAGCAAACAAGAAGGGGGTGAGGCAAAAGACATCTTGAATGAAAGGTTGGTTCTAACTCCGAAAGACCAAGAAGACCTGCTTAAGGATATAGAAGCCAGGCAAGCAGAGATGGACCCAAGTGATGAAGAAATCGCATTCAATGAGGAGGTCAGTGGTAAGATAGGAGAATTACACAAACAATAAGCTCTCCAAGCTAACCTAGCCCGCCAAATTTCATCATTTCAAGATCTTGGGCAAATGGGAGCCGAAGAAAGAGATGAAGCGGAAGAGCAGGTAGAGGTTCATGTCATAACTGTAGATATTGTATCACATCAAGGTGATAAAGCCAAAGATAAACCATAATGGCTGGAGTTCACCTTCGAGAAGAAAAAGAGAAAATCAGAGCTCCCCAAGGTTACTCTCCAACAAGCAATTACCAAGGAACCACCGAAGTTTAAGAAGCTGAAGATGGTTCATCACCTGTCAAAACTAGTTCTGGTGAAGTGATTGTAGATGTGGCATTTCCATTGTAGGCCGAGGGACAAGCTTCTCCCAAATACCAAATATCACAGATAAACCTGGGTAAGGAGACCAAGTGGGGAGAATTAGATACCTTGGAGCTAGCCACAAGCATTGTCAGAGGGTGCATGGAAAAGGAGCACACCTCAATATGGAGCTTAAGGTGCAGCTTGGGTAGTATAAACAGCTCTTGATAGAAATGTGTAAACCTTTGGACTCTTGTAGAACGGATGACCCACCTTCAACCTCATCACTGCCAGAGGGAGAGGTAAAGGCACTACTGGAGGTGAGACGGGTAGCTGCGGCCACCAAATCTTGGACTCAGGTGAATGCAACCAATACTAGATTGTTTCTATAGAATACAATGGAAATATACGGTAAGGCGGTACAGGCAGGTGGAGCTTTGGAAACTTATTCCACACAATGGGAGAGGAAGGAGAACACCTTTAATATACAGCTCCAAATTTTGAAAAGGATACTACGGTTAGGAGAAGAGCTGATAGTAAAAGAAGACCTCTTAGGAGGGGATAGTTGTGAGAATTTATAGTTCTACATATACATTTTGGAGCTGAAAATAGAGATGTATCAGTAGTATATCAAGGAGATGACTAGTATTTGGGACCCTCTCCTCAGAGAGATTTTGTGATGAATATACTAGGGCCTTTTGGCCTCAGAATCGTTGATACTAGAATAATGGACCAGCATCAAGTTTTGAATCAATGGGATGCATATGAGGCACAAAACCTAGGACCTACCGCCTAGTTCGATGTCGCTCTTATGGATAGATACACACAGCTGATTACTTAGTGTCAAGAGGTGGTGGATATGGTAAAGGAGTTAGAGGAACAAGGAGCACATGCAGATGAGGCTTTGAAGAAATATAAATTTAGAACTAAGCATGTAGCCAATCCCCCAGTCCAAGCAGTTGCATGCATAATTGAAAATTATAAGGCTTTTACCAAGAAATAAAGGATAGGCACAAAATTGCTAAAGATAGCAAAGCTTTTTCTTGATTTTAAAACTGCTCCTCCTACTCAGGTCCCAATTTTGAAAGAAATCCTGCATGATTACGAAAATGTGGCTCACCCAGCATGGTCTTTGTAATGCTCGTGCAGCGTCTGTTTTGTAGTTGTTAAGTGGAGTGTCCAGGTAGAAACTTACAAGTTAACTGCGACTCCTATTTTTAGTTCTTAATTTAGGGTATAGTTTTTTCCTAAATAATAGGGTGAAGAACTTCTATAAATTTAGAAGTTGGATTCATTTGTAAAGGTCCCAAATTGATGATTTGTGGCCCACTTAGAGATTTTTAGAGTATTTTGCAGATTGTTAAGAAGTTTGAGTTATTTTTCTTATAGATTCATGGAGATTAATATGAAAAGCAACTTGTAGATGGCCTAATCTACATTTATATTCTACCAAATTGTTCTGTGTAATCGGGTAACATCTATTATTTTGAGTTAGCAACATGGCAACCTTTTTGTCTATCATGTTATGAACTATATTGCGCACGTTAGTGGTGTATCATAATTACTGTGATAGGCCATATTGTTGATGATTTTATGTCCACATATTTGTGATATTGATGATTTTTTAGGTTTTATGGAGGTCCGTTGTTGAATGCTAACTTGGATAATATCTGATAATTGCTCAAATTGCAGGGAACTAATTGAATAGCTTATTAAGTTGTCATTGTATTGATCTTTGTTGTTATTTTCTTGTTTCCCTTACACTTCACATTTTATTTCCCCAGAGAATCTTAAATCATAAAAATACAAAAAAAGAGGAAGTGCAGTTGTCCGTAAACCAGCGAGATTTAGCTCTAACCAGCAGGCCCCTTTACAGGTATAACCACATCAACCATTGAGCTATCCATCACCGTCGAGACCCGACTACAGAGACCTTGGGGTAGTGAGTTCTTCCAAACTCATTACTTTTCAGGAGAGGTGGTGAGTGTTTGCATAAACTACTTGACTGTTGGTGGGTGTGTCAAAACACACGTCAATAGGGCCCTCCTTATGCATCATCTTGGATCTCTCCCTAAACCGGTTAAGATTTTTCTGATTCTAGGGACCTAATGCTCTAATACCAATTGTTAGTCCCAACAGGTGCTAAGAGAGGAGGGGTGAATTAGCACTTAATCAAATTTTCACAATTTAACTTTTATCTTAAATATTCATTCATCTAAGATCCAAAAATATACTTAATCACTGAGGTAAAATATGCAAGCATGAAAAGTTGATAGTGACACCAAGGAGTTATCTCATGGAAACCCAATAGGGAGAAAACCACGATGTGAGTAGGAACTCACAAAATTTTCACTCTTCTTGAGTATGCCTGGTTAAGAGCCATCCCTGTTATGAGATTACAAAGACACTGTTAAGTGCCACCTGATTAAGGGATTTTGATCAAGGTTGGTTAGTGCCTTTACCCTGTTAAAGGTAGCCTGGTTATAGGACTTAGAACATCAATTAAGATGTTACCCGGTTAAGGGATTATACAATAGGGACCTGTTAAAGTCCATCTAGTTAAGGGATTTATGTTGCAGTTGTTAGAAAGCAATAGATGGATGATATGCTGAATTAGCTACTGATAGCTTGATCAGATCTCAATATGTATCCCACTCAATAAACATCAGTTGTGTCTTCTCTGCACAACACTGGTTTCCTTCTTACACCTTCGGCTATTCACTCAGTCGATCACCTATCCCTCGGCATTGCACTCAGCTGGTCACCTATTCCTCAACATTGCACTCTGTTGGTCCTCTAACCTTTGGCTCTGCACTCTACTGGTCCTTTATCCTTTGGCTCTACCCTCAGCTGGTTCTTTGTCCTTCGTCTTTGCACTCAGTTGGTTCCCTCTCCTTCAGCTCTACCCTCAGCTGGTTCTTTGTCCTTCAGCTTTGCACTCAGCCGGTTCTTTGTCCTTCGGCTCTGCACTCAGCCAGTCTACCTCACATACACACACAACTATGCTAACACTTCTTAGCACTTCCTCTCACTCTGCTCTTCAACTTGTATTGCCTTCAAGAAGATCTCCTTGTTTCAAATTTCAACATCAAAAAAATTCTGAAAGAGCTCAAGAACTCTTTACACATTTTCTCTCGACACCTTCAGGCATATCCTCAATCAAATCAATCAAGGATTTCAGAAGATTTCAATTTCAAAATGTCCCATTCTTTCTCTACATGCCTTACAACAATTTTGTGAAGTGTTCAACCAATTCTGCCACCGCATCTCCCAAAGATAGAAACTTCTGAGTCATGTTCAGCCAAATAAATGCGAACTAGAAAATTCACATGTAATCATGCTTGACTCCATGATAACTAAAAGTTAACCTTACCAACAAATGATTTGGTGTAGATAAAAGCTTACCAACTCATCCTTTGCCACCACAACTGAATAATTGATCACTACTCCAAGATTTATGGTGATGACCTGTCTACCTTCTATCATACCGGTGTAGCGGTATGCAACTGCACTTCTTATATTACCAGTTCATCCTTTGATTGTCAGTTTGTTGTGCTAGCACCAAGTGTCTTCCCATGTTTACCAGTGAGTTACCAGCTGGTTAGAGCAAACAAGTTTTCTTACCTGAGTCACCTTTTGTGACTTCACCATCACCAAAGTCACCGATCTTCCTGAATGATAGATTGGTTGAGTTAATTTTTATTTCCTTGAGTTTAAGTAACCTTTGATCATTCAATACCAATTTTGTTTCTATTCACTATTGCTTACTGAAAAGCAACACCACTCTACCTATACCACTTCACCGATTAGTGTCTGTTATATACAATGATAGTCCCAAAGACACTGAGAGGGGGGGTGAATCAGTCTCTAACTAGTTATTGGAATATTTGAACTTATTTATAACATTGCAACCCAAATTAATGTATCGGTAAAGAAGTAATAATGCAGCAAAGAGAAATAAGAGAGACAACATAAATGCATACCATAACACAAGATATTTTGGCAAGGAAACCCGGTAAGGGAAAAACCTCGGTGGGATTTGTGACCCACAATATTTACTCATTGGCCAATATGAATAAATATTACTTACAATAAGGGCCTGCACATGCAAGAAGGCCAATAGCCTAGAACTCACTGCTCAATGAAAGAGTCTCACTGACTACAAAATTGATAATTAAATCCAAGGCAATGTACTACATAAAATAGCATCTGCAATGCCTGATTCAATACCAATTTAAGCTCATTTAGAAACCATAACCAAAAACATTGCCGGTGAATGATATTTTCTCACATAACCTATCTTCCTTATTACAAAATCCTTTAGCTATTTTCTATGATCTTATTACATAATTGACTCTCTATATCTTCTATCAAAATGACCTATAAGATCTCATATATATAGGAGTCTTTACAATACATCATGTCAGATTATAGATAATTAGTTACATTACAATACATTCATATAAACAAAAAATTGTCTCATGTCGACCTGAGTGCTAGTATGCTTTATTGCCAGTGTAAACTAGATGTCGAAGAATGAACTTGTTGTGTCTGCTGGTGCCGATAGATGATGTCTACGTTGCCAGTGAACCTATAGAATCCTGTTACTGGTTGGTTGCCATCAATGACAACATCAACCATTCTCATGTGAGTGTGGAATTTCAACAATCTCCCACTTTGGCATTGATGGCAACACTCATGAGAAAATTCAAAAATTGTTGTCCAAAAATAAAGTCCAAAACTGATCCCCAAAAAAGAGTGTGCTCTCACTGAGCAAGTGATTTCTTCTGTGCATTTTCCTCCATACTACTCCCCCTTTGGCATCAATGAAAAAGGATGTCAAAAAGAATCAAAGAGTACAAAATTCTACCTCATAGCCTATAACCGGTTGTGTATAATTTGAAAGATATCCACCAAAATTAGATTCAAGCTCTACATGAATTTATTACTATCAGAAATAATGGTTTTGGTCTGCTAGATCATACTGGTGAGATAATGCATTTGTTTCTCCGGTGATCATTCTCCTTGAATTGTTTCTTTAGATATCTCAACCCGCTAAGTTGTAAGGTTGTCCAATCTAGGACCAAGTTTTTTTGTTAGCTCTCGGGCCTTCAACCTTATCCTTGCTTTTTCTTGCTCTAGTTTCTCTATCTTTTCCTCAAAAACTATCATTTATTGTTTAGAAACTGAGGTAAGCTTCGAAGAACCTATCATATTATCTACCTTGTCATCTATCTCCTTTTGTGTTTTCTTAATCTCCTCATCAATGTCTTCAGTCAGGTGGTGAGGCTTGCAAGCTTCTTTATACAAATCCTCATATTCCAAAATTGTTGAATTAAGTACCGGTAATAAGGAATCAATATGCTCAGTACAGTCCTTGATAGTTTTGTCAAAGAATTCACCTTTTTCTATATTCACCCTTTCCTTAATAGTTTCTTCATTAACCTTATCTACAGTTAGAACATTTGAAGCAATAAATTTGGACAATGCGTCCAATTTACTCAAAGAACCATCAATATGATCTATCTTACATGCCAGTGCAATCATTTTCAAAATAGGCAATGTATCATCAATGGCCTTAAATGCTAAGGCATTACAATCTGTGATCCTCCTTATTGAATCTAAAAGAACATCTATTACATTTGTAGGTCTGAAGTCTACAGTGGATGTGCTCGGTTCTGAAATAACTTTCTTTTCATCAGACACTTGACCAATTACCTTAACAATTTCTTCCTTGTTTGCATCATTTGTTACCTTTTTATTTATAGTTGTTGCTAGTTTCTCACTCTGTGTTATTCCCTCTACTTTTGTTGGTTTCTTAGTTTGTGTATGTACCTCTACATCTTCCAGTTTCTCAATGTTAGGCTTCTTAGCTTTTGTCAGTATTTCAATGTTTTGAGAGTCAGCAGTGTTAACCGGTGACTTCGAGATTTCAACATTCATAGCATTAGCTATCTTGACCTCTGCAGTCTCTTTATCCATAACAATATTTAAATCCTATGTATCTACATTCATGGTAAAAATAATTTCCGATTCTGAATTAGTATCATCATGAGTTATTTCTTCAACCTCCTTTTCCAGTTGACTGTATGTATGTACCGGTGTCCCTAAAGTTATTGGTGGGGTGTCTTGTGCTGGTGGAGAAAGGTTATCAATGACCTTATAATAGGTACACTACCAATTTTACCTTTACTTTTAAATTTCTGATATACCTTTGCAAAAGACTTATCCATTTTTTGTCTATCCCTTTCTTCTTTCTTTTCTTTTTCAACAAAAAATATGTCCCATTTGTCAGCAGTTTCATCAACTTTTTCTTTCACTCTCCCAGCCATTAGACTAACTTGCTGGTGGCCACTCATAAAAACTAACCGGTTGGCTTCAGCAATCAGTTCATCAATCTCCTCCCTAGAATTAATAGGATGAACAACCAACAATGCTTCAACCTTTAACTTTTTATATAGTTCAATCACTGACATTCTTTTAGCCTCTAATCTTTTGTAAATGTCATTTGGCAGATCATCTACAACCTCAATCAAAACTTTCTTGTAGATGTCAAGATGCAAAATAATGCTTTCCTCTATTGTCTCCTTGTCAAAATCCTTGAAAGAATGATAAAATTTATTCACATTACTAAGATTACCTTCTTCTATAATTTCATTGATCAATTCCTCTGGTGTAAGGGTATCTGGTGCATTAGGTTGTTGTTTCTTCTTTGGAGTTAATTTCTTCTCAGGCTCTCTTACAACCTGCTACTTCTTCCTTAATGTTCTTGTCCTTTTAGGAGAAGGAGAAGGTACCAATGAAGGTTTCCTCTTCTTCCTTTCAACTCTCTTGAACTCTACTACCTTACCACTGTCTGTATCAGAAGAAGTGATAATTGGTGAAACATGAGCTATCGGTTCCAGGTCTTCTAGGTCACTAACAGAAATACCACTTAAGTTCATTACATTTTCTTTAAATTCTTTAGCCATTTTGGATGCATCTCTGATGAATTTTTCTCATCTTTTTCTTTGCTTCTGCATCAAAACAACACTCTCAATAGTGTTTGCACTGCCAAAGATTTCTTCAGAAGGTTCCCATGGTGCATCAAGAAGTGTTTTTGCATAAGCCTCAAGAATATTCAGATCTACTTCATATCCCATCTTTGTTATCCAAATGGTTCTAGGAGTAACAACTTCCATCCATGTTTCATCTCTTTTGATTACAAAACATATTTTCTTGTCATTATCCATAATACTTTGCGGTATCCTTTCTCTAGCCTTCATCTTGGTTTGAAAGTTTTTGAAATAGGCTTTTACCATGTCATCACTATTAGCACCTATGTCGCTAAATAGCTTCCATGATTTGTCTACCAACAGGGATGTCATATGCAAAGTCCTTGTGACCAAGGCTCGGTATCTCCTTTGTGAAGTAAAGCATTAAACACACAATTATATTCCCAAAATGAAATGTTCCCTTCTTATCACCCTTAATCTTTTTCAAGTTATTTAGCAGTTCATCTTTAAGCCACTCACAGATGTCAATTTTAGCATTGTTCTTAACCATTTCATATGCACTATGTATACACAAGCTAGAAACATAATTTAACCTATTTGCATGAGTAACTCTGTATCCAAATACCATGCTCACATATTTCACATTTGCATTAGTGATATCACTAACCCTAAGAGATCTATTGTCAAATGTAGCTCCGGTTAGGTCCATAACACCCTTGTTTGGTATCTTCTTCTTTTTGTTGGGCTTAGTACTGGTTGAGGGTAAACCAGTAATTGCCTTGATTGTTTCTATAGTGATTTTAAAAATAGATTCTAGCCACATAAACTCCCCATGAACCTTGCTTAGTACAAAACAAACTATCTCATCTGGAAATTCAAGAATGTTCATAATTTCAACAAATCCTAAATCCTCAACAATCTTATGCTCTAGCTTGACTAAACCTTGTTCATCAATTATAACATCTTTGTACATGTTTTTTAAATCACCAGACCCTAAATTCTCTATGTTGCAGTGAATATAAATCCTCGGGTCTTCGGTAAAAGCAACTCCCTTTGGAATAATAGAAAAGGCTCCGATGGAATCATCTTGCTTAGAAATCTCAAGAATGATTTTAAACATGGGTTTAGGGTGCTTAATATTCTCTACCACAGTAGGGTTTGCAATGAATTCAGGTACAGAGGATGAAGATGCCATTGGGAAAGATAAATACCTTTTAACATGAAATCCTTGAATGCCTCAAAACACCTATCTGCTTCTCCTCAGAATGCATTTGCTCTCTCTCTACGTTCTTTGAATGCTTGGATGCTTGGTGAGTTGAAATGAGGGTTTTTCAGTGCTTTATAACCAAAATGTTCTCCAACAACTGCATTAAATGCTTGCCAGTTAAGTAAAAATCTTAACATATATGTCGATAAAGAAGAAATATAACTTCTTACCATCAACCGAGGGTAGAATGCATGATTTTCAATTTTTTGCCATACCCTCTAAGGATTATTCCTTAGTCAGATGAAGAATCTCCTAATGGTATAGTATTACTCTATTCTATTGGTGCAGAGATAGATTCATCAATTCTTTGATCTCTCTTCTTGATCCATTGTTTTAAAAATTCTTGCTTTATTTCGTTTACTTTTTATTTTCCCTTCTCATTAGATCCTTTATTGTTCTCCGGTATAGTCTTGCTTCTATAAATTTTTCAATATGTCCAATCTTGTCACATGCATAACAAGTTACATTATTCCTCTGAATAGATTTTCCATATCCTTGACCGGTTTGTGTTCTACATTGATTAGATAAATGTCCAAATCTACCACAAACATAGCATTTCACATTCATTCTACAATGTTTTGAGTTATGGCCAACTTTATTTAATTCGGAACATTGACCAGTGGGTAAATTTGTATTCTGATTATTTCTAAATCTACACTAATTTTCTCTATGGCCAAATTTGTTGCAATTAAAACATTTCCCATTAAATTTATAAGCATTAGGTTGTCTTACCAGTTTGTTCTAAACTTTTCTTGAATTTGTCTTTGTATTCATTTGGAGTGATCAACTCATTTTCCAGAATGCCAACTTGTCTCATAAGCTCCTCTTTATCATGTTGCATGTGAATCAGATCTATCTTTAGCATAACATTTTCATGACAAAGTCTCATATTTTCATTACCTCCATCATTAAGTCTCCTAGTCAAGTCTTCTTCATTCTTCTTCCTATCTTCAATATCATTACATAGCCTCATGGTTAGATTTTGCATTTCATTCCTCATGTTAATGTTCTCTTGCCTCAACTTCTCTGCAATATCACTAAGAGTTTCCTTTTCTTCATCATGTTTTTGCATTTTCTCATGAAGTTCCTTCCTCTTGTTTTGTGCTATAACCAGGTTCTCCTCAAGTCCTTTAATGAATTCCTTGGCAGTCCTCAAATCATCTTCAAGTTTGATATTCTTCAATTTTTCTACATCAAAATCTTCAAGAGCTCCTTCCAACTATTTTCTCAAACTCTCCATCGGTACTGGTTTCAAAATCTTCCTCAAGATATTAGACTTTTGCAAATAGAGGAGTAGGCTCTAATACCAATTGTTAGATGCAATGACAATCCCAAAGACACTGAGAGGGGGGGTGTGAATAAATGTCTAACCGATTATTGGAATATTTGAACTTATTTATAACTTTGCAACCCAAATTAATGTATCGGTAAACAAGTAATAATGCAGCAAAGAGAAATAATAGAGACAACATAAATGCACACCATAACACAAGATATTTTGGCGAGGAAACCCGGTAAGGGAAAAGCCTCGGTGGGATTTGTGACCCACAATATTTAATCACTGGCCAATATGAATAAATATTACTTACAATAGGGGCCTGCACATGTCGGAAGGCCAACAACCTAGAGCTCACTGCTCAATGAAAGAGTCTCACTGACTACAAAATGGATAATAAAATTCAAGATAATGTTGTTGGCATTTTTGATGATGATGTTGTGATTGTCATTGATGGACACACACTTTCTTTGAGATCACTTTTTGTATGTATGAGTTATGCTCAACCGGTATGTGTTCCAACTGGTATTGTGTATTATAGTCCTTAGACTATCGGTGTTTTGCATAAAGTCTTTACTGATCTCAAGTGGTATGAAGACCCAAGCGGTTTGAGGATGCCAAAGCGGTATGGAGGAACAAAGTGGTTGTTATCATTTTTCCTAGTCTTCATTTTGACAAACCAGTAATTGGTAAAATATGTGAACCGGTAATAGGTAAATGTATGAACCGGTATTACTCTGTGATGAGTTACCAACTGGTATTATTTTTGTGATGAGTTATCATCCACCGACACTTTGGTAGTGATTCTATGCCATGTTACCAAATGTGTCCAGATGCACTGAACTTAGAAACTTGCAATGTAATCCTATTGGACCGACATGAAATCAGATTCCTTTATAAGGACATCATGTCTAAGGTTTTAGATGTTGTTAGGGTTTTAGGTGGTTGATGAGGTTTTTGCATGTGCGATCACAGAAGAAGATTAGGTCTATGTGAAGAAATAGAATGTGGAGATTTTGAAGACTGAAGTAATGCTAAAATGCATTAACAATGAGCTATCAAGGATCTAACCAAGCATACTGTGCTAGTATTTAGATCACTCACTTGTTGATTACTCACATCTTCGGCAAGTCTGAAACCCTTAACTGGGTAGGCTTGGCAAAGCCTTTGTAAATCCTCTAACAAGGTGGTTCACAACTGTGGATCTGAAATCCTCTCACAAGGTAGTCTTTAATCAGACTAATCTCCTAACAGGATTTGTTCTGGGAAAGAACATTGTATGACCTTAACCGGTCTGACCTTAACGAGTTTGGTTACTATTCTGCAGATAGTTACTTGTGAGTTTCATCTCACCATGGTTTTTCCCATTTGGATTTCCATGTCAAAATCTCTTGTGTTATGGCAATTGTGCTTCTATGGGTCAATGCCTTATTTGTTGTTTGGTTTGCATTTGTGTTAACCGGTTTGCTATTAAAACTATTATACCGGTTTACTACTAAACTGTTTAAGTGTTTGAGTTCAGTAATTTTTGGTATACTAATTCACCTCCCCTCCTCTTAGTATTCATCAATTGGTATCAGAGCAAACCTTTCTATAAGTTTAACCACTTGGAAGGAGATATGGGGAAATACATTGTGAGGGAACTTACTCATTGTCTCACTCAGACTGATAAAGCCTTTGATGAACTCAAAGTCAAATATAAAGCCTCTCTAGCAAAGAGAAGAGAGCATGCTGAGAAACTGATGGAGCTTACTGAAAATAGTTCTTTTGATGAAGCAGACATGGAAGCCCTAGTTGAAGAAGTTGAAAAACTGAATGAATCTAATGCTAACCTAAGAAGGGAACTAGAAGGACTGACTATTAGATTGTGTCAAGAACTTGAGAACCGGAGGAAAGCCAAAGATCATGAGATCTCCAAGTTGAAGCAAGAAATCAGTGCACTTACCGCTCATCTCCAAGAGAGTAAAGTGGAAAAAGAAGAAATGCAAGGTGAACTAAACGTGGCTATTTCTGAGAATGCAACCTTAAAGGAATCCAATGTTGCTATTTCCAAAGAACTCATTGAGGCAAAGGAAATACTTGTCAAATTAAATAAGAGCATTGTTAAGCTAGAACAAAAGCTTGAATCAGCAAAACCGGTTAAGAATACCACTGAACTTGGTTTTTCTGATTATAAGGAAGGTGAGACCTCTGGAATAAAAGATGGAGCATCAAAGAAGAAACTAGCACCAAAGGATAAAGATAAGAAAAAGTTCAAACCTATTTGCTTTAATTGTCTCAAGGAAGGACACACTGCCAATGTATGTAGAAGTAAGGCTTACAATAATTTTCCCTACTTTCTAAACAATAAGCCTAGATCAAATAGATTCAATGGTAACTATTATGCATGCAATAAGTTTGGGCATAGAGCATTTGAATGCAAGTTTGTTATACATAAAACTAGAAGATATCCTCAAAGGAGTCAAGGAGTTTTTCCTAAATCCTTTGTGAACCGGAATCCAAACTGGTATAATGCCTATGACCATCAGTCAGGTGGTGGTGGCTATCAAGCGGCAACTGGCTGGAGAGCAACCTATTTGATTTACCATGGTAACAGTCACACTAATGCAACATGCAGGAGGAAGAATGGTAGAATGAATAATGGACCATGGAGAGTACCTGGAATGGTTTGCTATCATTGCAACAAACCGGGACACCCTGCCAGAACCTGCAAAATGAGAAAGAACATATCAGATGATATACCAGTCACTCCAAAAGGAAAGATTAATGTTGAAACTGTTCAAGTAGATATGAAGACAACATGGAAGAAGAAACCTGAAGAAGTTTTACAAGAAGAACCGGTTTCTACACCTAGTGTGGAAGTCGTCGAACCGGCAAACTAAGCTTCAGAAAAGCTTAGGGGGAGCAAATCGATGAAATGTTTCAAACCCCTGATTTACACTGGTAAAAGACCTTAACCGGTATGTGATACCTGTCAATTGGTAGAAGACCAGAAATGGTAAAAGGAAAATTAGGGTTTATGCCCTAATGGTAGAGCATTTATTATGGTAGGTGAAGAATTCGTTTAAAAGGGATTTTCAAGTCATTTTCACTTATCAATTTGCGAGCGAAGAAATTCTCAAGTACAGAGTGACCAAAGGCGATTTGTTTTATGATTCAGAGAGATTTCAAAAAATTTGAAAGAAGAATCTGGAGATAATATCAATCAGTTAGGTGAAGAACACAAAGCAGCAATCCAGCAACCGAAGTAGTGTGTGGAGAAGCTGAAGTTGCAAACCCTAAATTATGGATTTCTGAAGGTATTTATCAAAATTCTTGTTTATCTGTTTATCATGGCTTTTGCTTCGCACTCCAGTTCTAGTGCACCTGATGATTCAGTAGATTTCATCCAACAGAAGGCGAAATATGATGCCTTATCCCAGATACCCGCTGGTGTTATAGTTGAGGAAGGTATTTTAGATTATATTGATTGCAAAATAGATGACCTAGGATCTCTAGTGATCTATTCTCAGTTAAGTTTATTCTATGGGAAGAACCAGAAGATCAAACTGGAATACAACATCCTGGAAAGAAAGAAACTTCACAATGCGGTCTATTTTCTTGAAGAATTTATAGAAGATCACATCCGCATCATTCTAAGGAGAGTGCACGGTGACAAAATGTATCTTGAGCGAACACATGACATCACACCAGAAGCATTTCATGCCATCACTAGCTTCTGTATCATTGGAGATGTGCCAGCCCTAAGGAAAGTCATCAAGATTGAAATGACCAAGCTCACCAGTTTTGTGAGTGACCAATGGGGAATGACCATCAATACCATCAAGGATGATCTGGTCAAGTATGCTTGTATGGTGATCAGATACCAGACATTCTATGCTAGCAGAATTAACTCTATCTCTACTACAGTGGTAAATGCCGCCTGTATGATGATCATGGAAGATGCCTCATTTGATTTATGAACCTGTATGCAAAGGCAACTTCTGGTGAACCTGAAGTTTATTAAACAGGACAATGCCTTAAGAATTAAATTTGGACAACTATTGGTAGGATTGTTTTTCTACTTTCAAGGCTATTTCCCAAGAGTCGGTGATATACAATGGTCTGCTGACCAACTGGTTACCAAGCAAATCAGAGAGAGTCTTCAAGTGGTAGGAACCGGTTATCTTGAAGTCCTGAACAAATACTTTGATGAGTTTAGATGCAAGATGAGCCAGAGGGTGAGAATATCTGGTGATATTTTCAAGAAGTATGAAGAGGACATCTGCTTTATCATCATAGTACATGAGTGCATAATGGAGGTGGTTGAGCCTAGAAAAGAAGAAGTGGAGCCCATGGGATATGAGGTAATGTATGACATGCTAGATGGGTATGCCTCTACCCTACTTGCCTCACCTCTTGATCCTAAGAAGAAGAGAACCGTCACCTATTTGGAGAGGGTAACACCGGTTGAAGAACCTTCAGTGAAGAAAGGAAAGGCAGTGCCATCGGTATTGGCACCCGTTACTTCAGCAAGTCCTAAAGTGACCAAGTGGTCACCAGAAAAGAAGAAACTGGAAGTTGCACCTGCCAAGGTCTTTGAAAGGAAGCGGAAAACTAAGAACACCTCACCAAATTCTGAGGATATAGACCCTAAGGTACAGCCTAAAAGGACTAGGCAAACAAGGAAGAAGACAAAGACAACCAACAATGAACCAGCATCATTAGCGCTGGTAAATATAGACATTTCCTCTTACAAACCTTTGACACATTGTCAAATAACTATCAAGAATATTAGGAGAAAAGTGATAAGTGATTTAATAGATAATTTTGATGATTTTAATGACAATGAAAAGGAGGAAGTTGAACAGGAAGTTATCCAATATTTATGTATTAATGACCGGTCACCATCAGAAATTAGATCTGTGACATCGGATTCTTTATATAATTCTTTAGATAAAAAATGATGCATTGCCATAGAAAAGGAACAAGAAATAAGAGAAGAAATTTTTGCACAATATTTTCCTGATGTGTCAAATTCAGAACTTTATGAAGTTATAGAAAAAAACAAAGGCCTCTTCTTCATGAGAAGAAGAAGACTCCTGTTATTAGAAGGCAAATTCCTTGAAGTGGTAAAAGATACCCACTTGCATGCCAAAGCTGCTCTAAGGTTGCACCAAGTGTCTAAAGCCAACAAGAAGGTTGAGAAAGAATTAGAAACTGGAAAACCAAATGAGGTGTATGACAGTGAAGGAGAACCGGTCACTGAACAGATGGACATAATTGATGTTGATGCTTTGGATGGTGAGAATGTCACTCTGGATGCAACAAAGGAAAAGGCTGACAAAGAGAGAGTGGACAAAGAAAAGGCTGATAATGTGCAAGCGGAGAAAGAGAAAAAGAATAAAGAGGAAGAGGAGAAGAAGGAAAAGGAAGAGGAGAAGAAGAAAGAGGAAGAGGAGAAGAAGAAAAAGGAAGAGGAGAAGAAGAAAAAGGAAGAGGAGAAAAAGAAACAAGAAGAGGAGGAGAAGAAAAAGGAATAGGAGAAGAAGAAACAGGAAGAGGAGAAGAAGAAAGAGGAAGAGGAGAAGAAGAAAAAGGAAGAGGAGAAGAAGAAACAGGAAGAGGAGAAGAAGAAAGAAGAAGAGAAGCAAAAAGAAGAAGATAGAAAGAAGGAAGAAGAAAATAGAAAGAAAGAAGCAGAGGAGCAAAAGAAGGCTGAAGAGGAAAATCAAAGAGCCAAAGAGAAGGAGGAAGCAGCAAAGAGCACACAAGTGGAGACCCCAAAGGCAACCGGTAGTCAAGCCAAACCGCCTAACATTACCAGTCCCATTGACCTCTAATCTACAAATGAAACGGAGTTGCTGCAAAGTATTAAGCTTCCCCAAGAGTGACTGGAAGCGCTAAGGAGGAAGATATTATTCAAACTACGATGGAAACTCTTACCAGTTTGATTCCTGGTATAAACCTCCCCAGTACCAATTCCTCTCTATCCCAACTGAAAGTTTTATGCACAGCTGTAGAGGACCAAGTGAAATGCCTTGAAGATGTTGTTGAAGCCAATGCACAAAAGAAGCATCAAAAGGCACTTAACACTGCCTTAGTGAAGAAATTAAATGAGCTCCGATCTGAACTTCAGAACGTGCAAAAATACATAAGAGATGCTATGGATGAGGGGAAATTACTACTCAGTAAGATAAGCCAACCCCAGCTATTCTGTGATGATGTGCTTGCTCAGAAAGATAAACCGCAATCTGATTTGCAGGCATATATAAGCACCTTCAAGATGCCCTATGATTCCTTCACCACATTTGGGAAAACCGTTCACCGGTTTCAATTCCAGACTGCCAGAATAGAGTTGGAGATCAGCAACTGGACCCAAGATTTGCAGGAACTTCAATTGGTTCTACTACCTCAACTGCAAATACTTCAGAAGTGCTATCTCAATCTGGATGCCTTAACGGTCACTCAAGGGATGAGTACCTTGGACACCATGGAGCAACAGGTATCACAGATGCAAACGGAAAGTGTGGTTGCTACCTCATTGCTTGAATCATGGTCCTTATCCATGAAGACCTTCATGCAGGATTTTAAATCCATTTTTGATAAGTTTCACTCATTATTGTCATAAACATTTATTATATTAATGATAATGAGAAACAGGGGTTATTCTGCAATACTTTGTCATTGTTGGCAAAGGGGGAGTAGTATTCTGTATTTAAAATTTTGGTGAATGCCATGTATTCTTTCATGTTATCTCTTTAAGGGACTAGTATACATTGTATTTTCTATAAAAGGGATAGTGTATATGCTTAGGGGGAGTAATTTTGATTATGGCATATTTTTGTTGTAAAATACTTAGATGTCAAAATTTTTACTAAGTGTTGCCATCAATGCCAAAGGGGGAGATTGTTTGAATTTTTGATGATGATGTTGTGATTTTCATTGATGGACACACACTTGCTTTGAGATCACTTTTTGTATGTATGAGTTATTCTCAACCGGTATTTGTTCCAACCGATATTGTGTATTATAGTCTTTAGACTATTGGTGTTTTGCAGAAAGTGTTTACCGATCTCAAACGGTACCAAGACCCAAGCGGTATGAAGACTCATGCGGTTTGAGGATCCCAAAGTGGTATGAAGGAACAAAGCAGTTGTTATCATTTTTCCCAGTCTTCATTTTGACAAACCAGCAATTGGTAAAATATATGAACTAGTAATAGGTAAATGTATGAACAGATATTACTTTGTGATGAGTTACCAACCGGTATTATTTTTGTGATGAGTGATCATCCATCGACACTTTGGCGGTGATTCTATTTCATGTTACCAAATGTGTCCAAATGCACTGAACTTAGAAACTTGCAATGTAATCCTATTGGACCAACATGAAATTAGATTCCTTTATAAGGACATCATGTCTAGGGTTTTAGATGTTGTTAGGGTTTTAGGTGGTTGATGAGGTTTTTGCATGTGCGATCATAGAAGAAGATTAGGTCTGTGTGAAGAAACAAAGTATGGAGATTTTGAAGACTGAAGTAGTGCTGAAATGCATTAACAATGAGCTATCAAGGATCTAACCAAGCATACTGTGCTAGTATTGAGATCACTCACTTGTTGATTACTCACATCTTCGTCAAGTCTAAAACCCTTAACCGGGTAGGCTTGGCAAAGCCTTTGTAAATCCTCTAACAAGGTGTTTCAGAACTATGGATCTGAAATCCTCTCACAAGGTAGTCTTTAATCGGACTTATCTCCTAACAGAGATTGAGATTGCTAACAGGATC
This sequence comes from Cryptomeria japonica, assembly GCF_030272615.1. Classification (NCBI taxonomy): domain Eukaryota; kingdom Viridiplantae; phylum Streptophyta; class Pinopsida; order Cupressales; family Cupressaceae; genus Cryptomeria; species Cryptomeria japonica. Next base: position 539,877,898 of record NC_081410.1, read on the forward strand.
TGTTCTAGTAAAGAACAATGTATGACCTTAACCAATCTGGTTACTATTCTGTAGATAGTTACTTGTGAGTTTCATCTCACCGTGGTTTTTCCCATTTGGGTTTCCACATCAAAATCTCTTGTGTTATGGTGATTGTGCTTTTGTGGGTGAATGCCTTATTTGGTGTTTGGTTTGCATTTGTGTTAACTGGTTTGTTAGTAAAACTATTATACCGGTTTACTGCTAAACTGTTTAAGTGTTTGAGTTCAGTAATTTTTGGTATACTAATTCACCCCCCACTCTTAGTATTCATCAAATGTATTGCACAAAATAGCATCTACAATGCTTGATTCAGTATCGGTTTAAGCTCAGTTAGAAACCATAACCAAAAACCTTTCCAGTGAATGATATTCACTCACATAACCTATCTACCTTTACAAAATCCTTTTGCTATTTTCTATGATCTTATTACATAATTGCCTCTCTATATCTTCTATCAAAATGACCTATAAGATCATATTCATATATGATTCTTTACAGTACATCATGTCGCCTTACTGATAATTAATTACATTACAATATAATTCTTATGAACAAAACTTTGTCTCATGTCGGCTTGAGTTTTGGTATGCTTAATTGTCGGTGTAAACTAGATGCCGAAGAATAAACTTGTTGTGCCTGGCAGTGCCGGTAGATGATGTCCGCGTTGCTAGTGAACCTATAGAATCCTATTATCGGTTGGTTACCATCAATGACAACATCAACCATTCTCATGTGAGTTAAGAATGCCAACAGTGTCTTCACTGGTAAGTGTTGGACATCAATGACAAACCTTAGCACATATATCAGTTTTCTAGATTGATCGGTTTTGTCAATGTCAACAATCCAACAGATTCTGGTGATGAAGGTGAGGAAGATCAATCAGAAAATGAACTGGAAGACACATCCAAAAAGGCTCCTAACCAGTCTGTGCAGATGAACCACATGAAAGAGAATATTATAGGTAATAAGAGTGATGATTTGCAGACAAGGAGAAGACTTGCTCAGAATGATGAACAGGTCAACTTCTGCCTCATGACTGAAGTAGAACTTAAAACATTCAATGAGGCTAGCAAAAGTCAGAAATGGATGGATGCCATGGAAGAAGACTTACAACAGACTAAGAAGAACAAGATTTGGGAATTAGTCCCTAGACCGAAAGACAAGAACATCATTGGCACCAAATGGTTCTACCGGATTAAGATGAATGAAGAAGGTAAAATTGTAAGGCATAAAGCTAGACTTGTGTGCAAAGGTTACTCTCAAGTAGAGGGAATTGATTTTAAAGAAACCAATGTTTCTAGCCTTTTTTGCCTACAAGGGTTATAAGGTATATGAAATGGATGTAAAATCCACCTTCCTCAATGGAAATTTGGAAGAAGTGTACATGGAGCAACCAGAAGGGGTTTTGTTACATGATGATGAAACCTTTATGTGTTAGTTGAAGAAAGCCTTGTATGGTTTAAATAAAGCTCCTAGAGCATGGTATTCAAGGTAAGATCAGTAGCTGAAGGATAAAGGATTCAAAAAGGGGAGTACTAACAACAATTTATACATCAAGAAATATGGAAACCATATGATCATTGTGGTTGTGTATATAGATGACATTAATTTTGGAGGCAATAAGGACACCCTTTGTAAAGAATTTGCTAATCAGATGCAATCAGAATTTGAGATGTCATTGCTTGGAAAATTGACATACTTCCTTGGTTTGCAGATATCACAACAAGATAAGGGAATCTTTATCTCACAAACCATGTATGCAAAGGATATGTTGAAGAAATTTCAAATGGAGGACTACAAACTGTTAAGTACTCCCATAGTGACCGAAAGAAAACTAAGCAAGAATGATGAATCAGTGGTGGTGGATCAGACATTGTATAGATCCATGATAGGAAGCTTATTGTATCTTACTACTTCTAGACCAGACATAGTGCAGGCAGTGTGCATGGTGGCTAGATTTCAAGTTGCACCTAAGCAGTCACATATGAATGTCATAAGTAGAATTTTTAGGTACTTACAAGGAACACTCGGTTATGGATTGTGGTACCCTAAACAAGGGGAATTCCTCTTGGAAGCATATACTTATGCTAATTGGGAGAGTTGCATTGATGACCGGAAGAGCACAAGTGGTGGTGCATTCTTCCTAGGTGACTAGTTGGTCTCATGGCATAGCAAAAAGTAGGATTCAGTCTCCCTATCAACAGCTGAAGAAAAATACATTGTTGTTGCTACATGCTACTCTTAGGTGCTTTGGATGAAGCAAACCCTCAAGGATATAGAGCTGGACATCTCTAATCCTATTCCCATCTGATGTGATAATTCAAGTGCGATCAACATATCAAAGAATCCGATGATGCATGCTAGGACAAAGCATACAGCCATCAAGTATCATTTTCTTAGAGAGAAGATTGAAGGACAAGAAGTAAATATGAACTATGTCCCTATAGGAGAACAAGTGGCACCTACCTTATGCACTTAGGTTAGAAAGGAGTTATATGGTTTAGAAGGAGTTCATAGCAACATCTATAACTCTTGAACCACATGCTAATTATAGGTAAATTTCAAGGTTTTATGTCTCAGGACCTGCTGTAATCTCTAAGAGAAGATTTGGCTAAGGGGGAGTATAAAATACCCTAACCCTTTGTCATTGTGGCAAAGGGGGATACATCTACCTGGTTGAATTCTTTCAGTAAGTTGACATCAATGCCAAAGGGGGAGATTGTTGGCAATGATGTCAACTGGTTTGGTATGGTCACCGGTGAGTAAGAAGTGGTGACCGGTATAGGGGAAGTAAGACATGATGATGTCAATCGATATGTATGTAAGCATGTTGAAGGTAAGTTATCGGTACACATGAAATATCTACCAGGAAAGTAGGACCATCGAGAAGACAAAGCAAGCAAGCAAGAGAAGAACTGAAGGATGTAAACTGGTATACTTAGAGAAGATTAATGTTGGTGGTAAATGGACTGAGTAGTAGGACCAACATGTTTTATGCGAGGCCAAGTTGAACCACCAACAGAGAAGAGGTATGCAGGAATGAAGGCCCACTGGTGGAGTTAGGTCTTACTGGTAAGGTGAGTTCAACGAAAAATGTCAAACCAACATAGCAAACCAAGCAGAGGTGGATGTCGACAAAGATGAGAGATGGAAGCTAGGTGGTGATCATGCATAGGTCGGTGAAGTGTGCATCAACATAATAGTCAACAAGCAGGTTGACTTTTATGAAGAACTTGCAAGTCCTAGGAGGAAGCCAAAAGATTGCGGGTCGAGAAAGACAAGTTGGCAAGCGATTGAACTTATCCTGCAAGAAGATTTGACCTTTGTACCTATTTGCTGAAAGAAACAGCTGAGCCATTAATGGTGCATGACAGAGAAATGCAAAAAAGCATGGTGCAGACCTCCAGATATAGAAAATGCACATTGGAATGCAAGGCATTGGTGGTGTTGATCGATGACATGTAGATCATCTCTCTAGAAAAGGATGTCAAATAAAATCAAATACGAATTAAGTTGGTGAAAGAAAAACCTAACACAACACTGATTGAATGTTGTTTTGGTGGGAACCCTAGATGATAAATATGTGAGATTGAGATAGAAATTGGTTGATGCTTGATGCAAAGAGTGAGAGAGAAGAGAGCTTCAACAAGGAGAAAGATCACCTTCCTTAGAGTTTATTCTAAGAAAGTTGTAGAGTGAGTTAGAAGGCAAAATGGTGAGAGGGTTTAATTGGTAGAGATAGCGTAACTGGTAAACTATTGCAAGTCTAACAATTAATCTAATCAGCGAGGTGTGATTGGTCAAGAAGGCATCCGAGAGTGACATAGTGTGGTGTGAGGCTGAGGGAGAAAGAAGAGAGGCTAAGAGTAACCAGTGAGTGATCATAAAGAGTAATCTGATAACCGTCAGTGTGAGAACCAGTGAAGAAGAGGAGGTTGTTAACCAACAGAAATCCATTGATTTAGGTGTTGTAGAACTCATTTGCACCTAGGTGCTATAATTGTATCTAAATTATATTTCATTATACAACACTGAGTTGGAGCTTGTTGCAGGGGTTGGTGCTCCTTGGGTTGGTGCCCTAAGTTAGTAGGGGTTGGTGCTCCTTGGGTTGGTGTCCTAAATCATTGTAATCCATTATTTTACTTGTGAGGTTGGATTGGAGTAATAGACTCCAGCAGCATTTCTCACCCAGGTTCTTCCCATAATTGGTTTTCCTCGTACATCTAGTGTTGTGGGTTGCATTTGTGTGTTTGCCTCTTTTGATATCCACATTTATCTTACTGGTTTGATTGTTTAGTGTTTAGGGTGATAATCGATATTCCAAGGTTGTTTAAAAAGAAAAGAATCTAGGAACCACTGATTCACCCCCCTCTCACTGGTGCATTGTGTTCAACATTGCTTACTCATCTAACTAATTGCACCACCAAATAAAGTAAACACATAAGCACTAGTGGATCTTTTTCTATCAATATCACCTGCCCAGTCTGAATCCACATAACCATGAATATCAAGGGAAGTCACGTCTCCAACCAAATTACCATGATAACACAAAGAATACTTTGAGGTACACTTCAAATATTTGAAGACTCTTTTGATTGCATCTCAATGAACTGTACCAGGTTCAGACATATATCTGGAAAGAACTCCCACTACTTGGGCAATGTTTGGTCTTGTATAGATCATAACATACATTAAACTTCTAATTGCACTCTGGTAAGACACTCTTCTCATGTCTTTCATCTTCAATGGGGATGTAGGACAATATGAAGTAGATAATTTCATTCCAACTACAAAAGGAACATATAATGCTCTACAATTCTGCATGTTGAACTTTTGCAAAACTCAATTCACATACCTACTCAAGCCTAGCCATAGCTTTCTATTCACCCTATCTCTTCTAATTTCCATCCCAAGAATGTGCTTTACAGCACCAAGATCTTTCATTCAAATTTAGCAGCGAGCTGAGACTTTAGTTCTAAAATCATACCTTTCCCTTTACCAATGAATAACATATCATCAATATACAATGCAATATATAGGAAATGATCACCATCAAATTTATAATAAACATAGTGATCTGATTTAGAACATTCAAATCCCAAACTCAACACATGTACCAAATTTTTGGTACCACATCCTTGGACTCTGTTTGAGGCCATACATAGATTTCTTTAATTTACAGACCAAATTACTTTTACCCTTCACCACATAGTGCTCCAACTATGTCATAGAAATATCCTCCTCCAAAGGACCATGAAGGAAAGAAGTTTTCACATCCATTTTCTCAACCTCTGAATCATAAGAAACAATAATAGAAAGCAAAAATCTAATGGTTGTCATTTTCACAATAGGAGAAAATATATCACCATAATCAACACCCTCAACCTAAGAGTATCCTTTTGCAACCAACCTTGCTTTATACTTCTCAATGCTTCCATATGAACCAAACTTTTTCTTGAACACCCATTTACAACCAATAGGTTTTCATCCTTCAGGAAATGGTACAAGATCCCATGTATCATTCTTTTTCAAAGCTGCCATTTCTTCTTCCATCGCAGTCTTCCAAGATTCTGCATCATTCATACCTAATACCTCTTCTACAGATCTAGGTTCATCCACATTAGTATTCAAAGAAAAAATGCATCTCCAATAATCAAGTGAATACCTTTCAGGTGATTGTCTATGTCTTGTAGACCTTTTAACAAGTTGAGTTGGAGGTTGTTCCTCCTCTTTTGAAGATGAGCTCTCCTCAACTTCTTGCCTATCTAGGGGTCTTGATTCAACTCTTTCAGGTGTAGAAGGGAATTGAATCACATCTTCCTTCTTAGTTTTTTTTGGCTGCAATGTAACAAAAGGAGACTTAATTTTTCTAAAAATAACACTTCTACTATGAATTATTAATTGTGCAATAGGGCCCCAAAGCTTGTATCCTTTCACACCATAACTATAGCCGATGAAGATACATTTCACAACCTTGTTCTCCAACTTTGTTCACTTCTCCTTTGGCACATGTACATATGCCTCGCAACCAAAAACTCTAAGATGTCTCAATGAAGGCTTCTTACTTGACCATGCTTCCATAGGCATTTTATCAACAAGAGCTGATGTAAGAGACTTGAACTAATCCTGTAGCAAGTAGTGGAAACAACTTTAGCCAAAAACTTGTTGGACATTGTTGTTTCTAGGATATGTTGTTGTTATTGATGTCAACATATTGTTGATCTGGTGATTTCAGATTGGTTTATTGTTATCATGGTTTTGTGTATGGAGCATTTCTAATATTATTACATCTATTTGTATTGGTTTTGGTGATCCAGAAAGATTAATTGTGTTAGGATAACCAATGGACAACTGAGAGTGGGGGTGAATCAGTTGTCAACAAACTATGAAACTTTAAGCAAACAAAAACTTTTACCAGAATATCAGATATATTAGTTAAGTACAATCATAAATCATAAACCAAATACATTTCATCCACAACACATAACACCAATATTTGTACGTGGAAAACCCGGTAAAGGGAAAAACCACAGTGGGAAACCCTACCCACAGTCAGATGATACTTCTGCAATAAGTATGTGATTACAATAAGGGCCCTTCATATGTAGGAAGACCAACAATCTAGAGTGCACTTCTCATCACAAAGGAGCCTCACTAACTACAAAATATCTTCGGACTACAATCCAGAAATAAGAATGAACTGCAAGAATAGAATCTCCTATGCATGAGTGCATTTCTAGTTAATCTCAATTCCAGAGGTCTTAAACCTCTTACTCAAACCCAATTTGATCACCTATGATTGACTAAAACCTCTGCATATAATTACAAATTTATTCACACATAGATAATCCCATAACCCACGACCACGATCTACAAAAGATATCTTACATCATATTTATACAAACCCAAGACTTAAACAATTAGGTTAGCCACCTAAAAGATAATACAATAAATCCATTTCGTAAACCAGCAAAGTAATGATAACCCAAGTTGGCCTAAGACAAAAAGAACATTAACCAAATAATAAATCCAATTGGTAACGCATCGAGAGCATCCACCAGCACGTTACATAAATCAGTCCATAACCTAACAAAATAGCACTGGACCTAAAATAGGTCGCCATAAGCCAAATGCAACACCATCGATCAACTAGAACATGAACATGATAACCATCAACATCCTGAGAACCTTCTAGAAGCCGCACCAATACCACTCATCAAATCCATCAAAAGATCTTCAACAAAGCCCTGTCGGTAAAACCCTTACCAGTAACCAAAAGGCTTACTAGAACATATGATAGCTTCTGGATCACCAAATCCTAAACAACCTGAACCAAACAAATTCCACCAAACTGAACATACTGGAGATGATCTCCAAATCAACATCAAAGTCCAACCACTCTACTAGAACCCAGTAGATAACCAAAGAAGATAGTGTTGACATCAATGACAAACATCAATGCAACACATAATCAATTCCTCCAAATTGCCAACAATGTCCCCCTTTGGCATTGATGACAACACTAGATGTGAAAAACATCCAAGTGCCAAGAAATGCCAAACAAGTCTCCCCTAATGGAAGACATCCAACAAATGATATATCAATGAAGTTCTGAACCAACTATCCATCCATAGACCAAACTCCCCCTGTGACTGATATCTCTCTTAAGCTCTATTTTTTTCATGTATATCTCTCCCCCTTTGTCATCAATTCCAAAAATCTGATATAAACATCAAAGAAAAACCATAGATCTTGTAAACCACACAGCAGACTACTCCCCTTGAGTAGTAGCACCAACTCATCAACCCAGAATGAATGATAGTTCTGATAATGCATACTAGATTGATGCCAATCATCATGACTTAAGTCTCAATCAGATGGACCCCCAATCTGTCTCTAAAGTACTCAAATGATTCCTTGGGCAAAGGTTTAGTGAAGATGTTTGCAATCTTCTCTTTAGTGTTCACATAAACCAATCTGACTTCATTTGCTTCTACCTTTTCCTTCAAAAAGTTATACTTGATTAATATGTGCTTGTCTTTGAATGAAATACCAGATTCTTTGATATGGCAATAGGAGTAGAGTTATCACACTAAATAACTACCGGTTCATCACAATCTACCCTTATATCTTTCAAAATTTGCTTCATCCATAGAACTTGTGTACATCTAGTAGCAACAACAATATACTCAGCTTCTATAGTAGATAAATAAGTAGATGATTGTTTCTTGCTGATCCATGAAATAAGTTTCTTTCCAAGAAAGAAAGATCCACTGAATGTGCTTTTCTAGTCATCTATATCTCTAGCCCAATCCACATCTTTATATACACATAGTGTAAAGTCATCATCTTTAGGATACCACAAACCATATTTAGTTGTTCCTTGTAATTATTTGAAAATCCTTTTCACTGCACTCTTATGATTCTGTCTAGGATCACTCTAATATCTTGATACAATGCAAGTTGCATTCATTATATTGAATCTAGTCTGAGTCAAACATAACAGACCTCCAATCATATATTTATACCTCGTAGGATTTATCGGAGCTTATACATCTTTCTTTGTCAATTTATCACTTGTAACCATAGGAGCACCAACTGGTTTAGAATTTTCCATACCAAATTTCTTCAATAACTCTCTAGCAGACTTAGTTTGATAGATGAAAATACCTTATCGGTCTAAGTAATCTACAAACCTAAGAAACATCTCATTTCTCCAATCATAGACATCTCGAATTCATTCTTCATATTATTAGAGAATTCCATACATAAATTTTCCTCACCTCCAAAAATGATATCATCAACAAAGACCTCAACAATCAATATGTCATTATTAGTAATCTTATAATACAAGTTACTTCCAGCATTACCTTTAGTGAAACCAAGCTTCAAAAGATATTTGTCCAATCTGGCATACAAATCTCTAGGTGCTTTCTTCAATCCATATAAAGCTTTCCTCAATCTGCAAACCATTTTATTGTCATTTGAAAGAGAAAATCCACCAGGCTTCTCAATGTAGACTTCCTCTTCAAGATCTCCATTTAGAAATGCACACTTAACATCCATCTGATAAACCTTGTAGTTCTTATGGGCAACATAAGCAAGAAATAATCTCACAACTTCAATCCTTGCTACCGTAGCAAAAGTTTCATCATAATCAATTCCTCCCTTTTGAGAATATCCTTTGCAAACCAATCTAGCCTTGTTCCTCACAACTTGTCCATCTTCATTCAATTTATTCCTAAAAACCCATTTAGTTCCAATAACATTCTTATTTTTAGGTCGGGGAACTAAAGTCCACATGTTATTTTTTTCTATCTACTCCAATTTCTCTTCCACATCTTTCATCCAACATTCATCCTTACATGTGTCAACTACTGATGTTGGTTCAATTTTAGAAATTAAGCATACCTCTTCATCTACCAACCTTCTCCTTGTCATCACTCCTTTCCTCTAATCTCCAATGATCCGATCTTCTGAATGATTCAACCTTACATACCTAGGAGTCTTCTGACTTTTTGTTTCTCTGTTCTAATCTTCAATTACTGTTGAATTTTTTGATACTGTTGGGGTAACTGGTTCAACATTTTGTTCAGGTACAGGCACTACCGGATTAGTTATGATGATTTCTACTTTTGGTTCTCTTTCATAAGTTCCGATTTGACCTCTATACTGCTCATCCACCTTGACATTAGCGCTCTCCACAATTCTCTGCAATCTTTTCTTATAACATCTATATGCTTTGCTTTCATTTTAATAACCAAGAAATATCCCTTCATCACATCTAGGATCAAACTTTCCAATGGAATGATCTCTTTTGATATAGAATTTACTACCAAAGATTCTGAAGTACTGAAAGTAGGTGTATGACCAAACCATAACTCGTAAGGTATCTTACCAGTGTCTCCTTTGATATGAACTCTATTGAATGAGTATACCTTTGTGCTCATGGCTTCTCTCCAATAGATATGAGGAAAATTGGCTTCCATCATCATAGATCTAGCTGCATCTAGGATTATTCTACTCTTTCTTTCCACAACACTATTCTGCTGAGGTGTCTGGGGTGCAGACAACTATCTCCTTACTCCATGTTTCTCACAATAAATATTAAATTCACTAGATGTGAATTCACCACCCTAATCAGATCTTAAGCATTTGATCTTCAACCATGTCTCTATCTCAACAATAGCCTTAAAGATCTTGAAATTTTCAAAGGCTTCAGTTTTCTCCCTTAGAAAAGTAACTCACATCTTCTAGAATAGTAATCAATGATTAGCATGAAATATCTATCCCCCTGAAAACTTCTTATTCTAGTAGGACCACACAAATCAGTATGAATAAGATCAATAATATCATTAGATTTTTCTTGTATAATCTTAAAATAAGTTCTAACTTGCTTACCCATTTGACATTCCTTACATATCGAATTATGAGGCTTCAAAATCTTAGGTATATCTCTAACTGCCTTAGTTGAACTGTGTTGAACACAATGTACCACTAAGAGGGGGGTTGAATTTGTTGGCATTTGTATGAAGATTGGATTAATGATATGTTATGTTGTCATTGATGTAAATTGAACCGGTAATGATATTGTTGATATTGTTATAATATTGTTACTGTAACCGGTAGGAAGAATTTGTGAGGAGAACCGGTAACTGGTGTAATAGTATAAACCTTATCTATTGATGTAACCAGTATACCCTACCTGTTGTTTTTGATAAACCCTAACCAAGCAAGTTTATTGGTTTATGATCTGATGATGAGAGGTAATGACAATGACACACATGATTATTGTATGAAGACAATTCCAAGAGATTTTGGGGAGTTGTTGTAATAGTTTTTGTCTAGCGAATGAGAAAATGTATTGCATGTAAAGAAAAGCGCATGATGAGTTTCAATGTTTGATGAAGCAGTGATCAAGTTTATCTTGATTGATGTGTAGAGATTGCTATGTAATCCAACGGTCATACTTGAACTGAATTTGTTTATAATCTCTATGAGAATTAGGTTTTTGTTGTGTTACCAACCTGTTTGATTTGTATTTAAGGTCGATGAAGTTGTTTAGTTTCTAAAGAGAGAAGAGTTGGCAAAGAGATAGACACAGTTTAGTTGAGTGTGTGATTGCCTAACTAGATGATGTATCTGTATTTTGATTAAAGGTAGATAGGAGCATGAAATGGATCTGATCAAGCAAGTGTAGTGCTATTCAGATAGATCAACAAACTCCTATTGTTTTCTAACAATTACAACAGAATTGAAATCCCCTAACAGGGTAAGCTCTAACAAGCTTGGTGCTATTCAAATCCTCTACAGAGGTTACTCCTTATAGGGTATTGCTTCTAACAAGGCATTTGTAGTCAATCCCTTAACCGGGTGATTCCTAATAGGATCAATTCTTAACAAGACTTTTTGTAAAGCTTTAACAGGCTAGGCTCCTAACAGGGCAAACTTTGGAAGAGTTCCGATATTATCTTGTGAGTCTCATCTCACCGTGGTTTTTACCTATTTGGGTTTCCACGTCAAAAATATTTGTGTTGAGTGGTGAATATTTTCATGGTTGATTTACTTAACTACTTAGCTATTGTGATAAGTCATGATAACTGGAAGCACTATGAAGAAGTTGTTTACTATTTAAATTTTTGTTACAGACAACTGGTTTATCTTATGAGTTTTTATCTTGACAGAGATTATTTCATTATTAGTTCTAAGTTTACTTTGAGATATTTATTGGTGAAGTTATTATCAGTTTTTCTATCTATTGATTCATCCCCCCCTCTTAGTAGTTGACCATCATAATTAGTAGATAAATGCAACCCACAACACCAGATGTACAAAGAAAACCCAATATGGGAAAAACCTTGGTGATAAATGTTGTTGGAGTCTACTAGTCCAATCCAGCCTCACAAGTCAAATAATGGATTACAATTATTTTAGGGCACCAATACAAGGAGCACCAACCCCTATTGATTTAGGGTACCAACCCAAGGAGCACCAACACCTACACTAAGCTCCAACTCGATGATGTATAATGAAATACAATTTTGATATAGTTATAGCACTTGGTTGCAAATGAGTTCTACAACACCTGATCAATAGATTTCTCTCGGTTAATAGCCTTCTCTTCTTCACTGGTTCTCACACTGCCAGTTATCAGATTACTCTCTCTGATCACTCACCAGTTACTTTTAGCCTCACACCACACTATGTCATACTTGGATGCTTTCTTGATCAATCACACCTTACTGGTTAGCTTAATTGTTAGACCTGCAACAGTTTATTGGTACTTTGCCTCTGATGGGTAAACCTTCTCATTGGTTTGCTTGCTATCTCACTCTGTAACTTTCTTACAATAAATTCTAAGGAAGATGATATTTCTCCTTGCTCAAACTCTCTTCTCTTATCCACTTAGCATCAAGGATCATATGATTTCTATCTCAAGATCACATATTTATCATCCAAGGTTCCCGTCAAAACAAAATTCAAATAGTGTCAGGTTAGGTTTTGCCTTCACCAACTGGATTTGTATTGGATTTGATTTGATCTTCTTTTCTAGGTAGATGATCTTCATATCCTTGATCAACACCACCAATGCCTCGCATTCCAATATGTGTTTTCTAAATCTAGAGGTTTGCACCATGCTCTTCTTCTTTTCTCTATCATACGCCATTAATGGCTAAGTTCAATTGCATTCCATCTTGTCTTCCTCAAGCTGCAATCTTCTGGCATCCTCCATGACTTATTGGTTCTTCATAAAAGTTGGCCTGCTTGCTGACTGTTATGTCGATGCACACTTCACCGACTTGTGCATTATCACCACCTCTGCTTGGTTATCTATGTTAGTTTGACATTATTTGTTGACCAAGATTGACTATTGGTTCAACTCACCTTACTGGTATGACCTAACTCCACCGGTGGGCCTTCATTCCAGCATACCTCTTCTCTGTTAGTGGGTCAACTTAGCCTTTTATCAAACATGTTGGTCCTAATACTTAGTCTATTTATTGACAACATTAATCTTCTCTGAGTATACCAGTTTACATCCTTCAGTTCTTTTTCTTGCTTGCTTGCCTTGTCGGTGAGCCTGCTTTACCGACAGATGACACAATTCATGTGTATCGGTAAACTTTCTTCTATCTGCTTACTCACATATGTATTAAAATAATGTCTTACTTTTCTTATACTAGTCACCACTTCTTACTCACATCTGACCATACCAAACCAGTTGACATCAATGACAACTTAATGCCAATAATGCCAACAATCTCCGCCTTTGGCATTGATGTCAACTTAATGCAAGACTTCTTCCGGTAGATTTCTCCCCCTTTGACACAATGACAAAGGGTACTATATACTCCCCCTTTGATTCATACCTATCTCCTTGTTAGACTGATACTAGTGATTACAGTCGGTATTGAGACATACAGCCTTGAACTTTCCTTATGATCAGCATGTGGTTCAAGAGTTATAGATGTTGCTATGAACTCCCCCTCAATCATATAATTCCTTACTAACTTAAGTGCATAAGGCAAGTGACGCAACTCCCAACTTGTGTCTTAAGTACTCAAAAGAGCTTACCAACAATGATTTGGTGAAAATGTCTGCCACTTGTTCTCCTGTAGGGACATAGTCCATCTTTACTTCTTGTCTGTCAACCTTCTCTCTGAGGAAATTATACTTGATGGCTATATGCTTTGTCTTGGAATGCATCACCATATTCTTTGATATGTTGATGGCACTTGAATTATCACACCAGATGAGAATAGGATTAGTGATGTCCACTTGTATGTCCTTGAGGGTTTTCTTAATCCAAAGTACCTAAGAGTAGCATGTAGTAGCATCAATGTATTCTGCATCAGCAGTTGATAGGGAGACCAAATCATGCTTCTTGCTATGCCATGCGACCAACCGGTCACTTAGGAAGAATGCACCACTACTTGTGATCTTCCAGTCATCAATGTGGCTTGCCCAATCAATATCAGTATACGTTTCCAAGAGGAATTCCCCTTGTTTAGGGTACCACAATCCATAAATGAGTGTTCCTTGTAGGTACCTAAAAATTCTTCTTATGACATTCATATGTGATTGCTTAGGTGTAGCTTGGAATCTAGCCACCACGCACACTACCAACACTATATCTAGCCTAGAAGTAGTAAGATACAATAGGTTGCCTATCATGGATCTATACAATGTCTGATCCACCACCAGTGATTCATCATTCTTGCTTAATTTTCTTCCGGACACCTGGGGGTACTTACCAGTATGTAGTCCTACATTTGAAATTTCTTCAACATATCCTTTTCATACTTGGTTTGTGAGATAAAGATTCCCTTATCTTGTTGTGATATCTGCAAACCAAGGAAGTATGTCAATTCTCCAAATATTGGCATCTCAAATTCTGATTGCATCTAAACAGCAAATTCTTTACAAAGATTCTCCTTATTGCCTCAAAAAATAATGTCATCTACATACACAACCATAATGATCATGTGGTTTCCATCTCTCTTTATGTATAAATTGTTGTCAGCACTCCCATTTTTGAATCCCTGCTCCTTCAGGTACTGATCTAGCCTTGAATACCATGCTCTAGGAGCTTGCTTTAAACCATATAGGGCTTTCATCAATCGACACACAAAGGTTTCATCATCATGTAGCAGAAACCCTACCATTTTCTCCATGTACACTTCTTCCAAATTTCCATTTAGGAAGGCAAATTTTACATCCACTTCATATACTTTATAACCCTTGTAGGCAGAAAATGCTAAAAACATTCTAATTGCTACTAATCTAGCTATTGGTGCAAATGTTTCTTCAAAATCAATGCCCTCTACTTGAGAGTAACCTTTACACACAAGTCTATCTTTATGCCTAACAATTTTAGCTTCTTCATTCATCTTATTCGGGTAGACCCATTTGCTTCCAATGATATTCTTGTCTTCCAGTCTAGGACTGATTGTTAGGTCACGGAGACAATTGAGAGGGGGGGCTGAATCAGTTGTTAAATAAATTTAAACCAAAAACAACTTAACCAACTTAATGCTTAATACTAGTAAACTAATTCAATATGCTGGTAGACAGTTTTAACAACTAATTACAATACCGGTAAGGATTAGTGCATGAAACATAAACACAAAGTCATCCACAACACATAACACTAATATTTGTACATGGAAAACCTATAAGGGGAAAAACCACGGTGGGAAACCTTACCCACAATCAGATGATACTACTACAGATAGTAAGTGTACATAAATGAGGTTTGCACATGCAGAAAGGCCAAGCACCTAGAGCTCACTGCTCAATCACAAAATGGGAGTCACACTGACTACAGTTGGATGGTTAAATCTAATAAGAATGTACTGCACAAAATAGAATCTTCATATGTTGGATTCAGTACCGGTGTAATGTTGATATGCTTTCACAAAAACCTAGCTTCACCTTCAAATGATGTTTGCGTGTATAGCTCTTCTTAATCTCGCATATACCTTCACACAATCCTTTTTCGCATTCCACACTTGATCTTACAAATAAGATATTACATTTATACCATAACCTAAGACCAATTTTAGTAAGTCGAATCTACAAGATATTACAATAAAAACATTTTACAAACAATATAATATCCGATGCAATAACCAATTGAACATGTCGGCTTAATACATTTACAACAATAATTAATCATCTACATAGTGTGCCATGTTGATCTGGAAAAGATAAACCTGTCGGTGTAACCCTAGACCTATTTGCCGATAACAGCAGATATGCAACTATGAATATACCAATGAACAAAAGTCCAGGACAAGATGTCCAAATGATGTCTTTGACATAACCATGTGTTTTCCATATCATTCCAAGTGTCGGTGATCATTATATCTTGTCGGTGTACCAGATACCGGTGACTGTGCATGAGTCACTTGCTTGCCGGTGAATGTTGTTGATTCTCCAAAGTGCTAGAGTTGATAAGAGTTTAGTAGGTGTTGACATCAATGACAAAACCATACCAAAATACCAATAATCTCCCCCTTTAGCACTGATGGCAACACAAGATGGAAAAACCATCAAAGTGCCAAAATAGAAATGCCAAATACCAAAAACCAACAATCAATCTCCAAAAAGATCATAAACAGAAATCAAAATACAGATACAGAGAGTAATAACCTCTCCTAAACAACAATCTCTCCCCCTGGGAGCCAACATGTGTTTTCCTTGTGTTTCTCAAAGTTTTTCCATACCAATCTCTCCCCCTTTGACATGAAATGCCAAAGTTACAATAAAACCAAGTTCATATACCAAATACCAATCAATTCAGTATACCAACTACTCCCCCTGAGAAGTAGCTTCCCATCAAGGACCGGAATAAAAGATTTATGTGTTAATTTTATCGGTTGATGTCATTCATCATCTATCTAAGTCACTACCGGTGGTGGTATGACTCCAAGCTGATCTCTGAGATATTCAAAAGTCTCCTTAGGCAAAGATTTAGTGAAAATATCTACAATCTTCTCTTTAGTATTCACATAAACCAGTTTTATCTCCTTTGCTTCAACATTTTCCCTTAGAAAATTTAGTTTGATAGAAACATGTTTGGTTTTAGAATGTAATACCGGATTATTAGATATATCAATTGCTGCAGTGTTATCACAATAGATAGTAATAGGTTCCTTGCATTTTACCTTTATGTCTTTCAACATTTTCTTAAGCCATAGTACCTATGTACAGTTAGTTGCTGCTGCAACATATTCTGATTCTATTGTTGATAAAGATGTACAACTTTGTCTCTTACTCAACCAAGAAAGAATGCTTCGTTGGTGGTGCTTTTTCTATCATCCACATCTCCTGCCCAATTTGCATCTATGTATGCACATAATTCAAAGTTTTCATCTCTAGGATACCATAATCCAAGATTTATAGTGCCTTGTAAGTACCGGAAAATCCTTTTTACTGCTGATTCCTGATTTTCTCTAGGATTACTTTGAAATCTTGAAACAATACATACTGCATTCATAATATCAGGTCTGGTTTGTGTCAAATATAGTAAACCTCCTATCATAGATTTATATCTAGTTGGATTAACAGGTGTAGATCCATCCCTTTGTGATAATTTGTCATTTGTTGTCATAGGTGTGCTTACCAGTTTAGAATTCTCCATCCCAAATTTCTTTAGTAACTCTTTTAAGTACTTGGATTGACTCAAGAAATTACCTTTATCAGTCTGTGAAATCTGCAATCCTAAAAAGAATTTTATTTCTCCAATCACAGACATTTCAAATTCTTGCTGCATTTTAATAGAAAAATCTTTACATAATCCATCTTCTCCTCCAAAGATTATATCATCAACAAATACTTCTATAATCAAGATGTCATCATTAGTTACTTTATAATATAAATTGATGTCTACATTTCCTTTAGTAAAACCAATCTTTAAAAGATACTTATCCAATCTCGCATACCAAGCTTTTGGAGCTTGTTTTAGTCCATACAGAGCTTTCCTTAACTTGCAAACCATATCATTGTCATCTATCAAATAAAATCCATCAGGTTGTTCAATGTATACTTCCTCTTCAAGATCTCCATTCAAAAATGCACATTTAATATCCATTTGATAAACTTTGTAGTTCTTGTGTGCTGCAAAAGCCAAAAATAATCTGACTGCCTCAATTCTAGCTACCGGTGCAAAGGTTTCATTGTAATTAACTCCTTCTTTTTGAGAATATCCCTTACACACTAGTCTTGCTTTATTTCTGACAACCTTACCATCTTCATTAAGTTTGTTTCTAAATACCCATTTGGTTCCAATTAAATTTTTATCTTTAGGCCGGGGAACTAATGTCCAGGTGTTGTTTTTCTCAATTTGTTCTAATTCTTCTTCCATAGCTTTAATCCAAAATTTATCTTCATATGCCTCATTCATAGATGATGGTTCAATTTGAGAAATAAGACATACCTTTTCATTTTCCAATCTTCCTCTTGTCATAAATCCTTTAAACTTGTTTCCAATTATCTGATCTTCAGAATGATTCAGTCTTACATACCGGGGTGTCTTTGTTTGTTGTTGTTCCTCAATTACTATGGAATCCTCAGATGATACCAGGGTAACTGGATCTTCATTCTATACTGGTGGTTTCAGTGTAGGTTCATTTGTCAAAATTTCCATTGCCGGTTCAGAGTCTATATATCTTGAAGTTCCTCTGAATTGTTCATCAATTTTTACATTTGCGCTTTCAACAATTTTCTGCAATCTTTTGTTGAAACATCTATATGCCTTGCTCTTAAATGAATAACCAAGAAATATTCCTTCATCACTTCTAGGATCAAATTTGCTAATATACTCATCTCTTCTGATATAACATTTACTTCCAAAAATTCTGAAATACTTAAGAGTAGGAGCATTACCAAACCATAGTTCATGAGGGGTCTTACCAGTTTCACCTTTGATGTGAACTTTGTTAAATGTATAGACCACTGTACTAACTACTTCTTTTCAATATACATGTGGTAGGTTTGCTTCTGATAACATACTTCTTGCTGCATCCAAGATAGTTCTGTTTTTCCTTTCAACAACTCCATTCTATTGTGGTGTCCGAGGTACTAATAGTTGTCTTCTGATTCCATTCACTTCATAGAATGCATTAAATTACTTAGATGTAAATTCACCTCCTTGATCTGATCTTAAACATTTGATTTTCTTACCAGTTTCATTTTCTACCATTGCTTTGAACAGTTTGAATTTTCCAAGTGCTTCTGATTTTTCTCTGAGAAAAGTAACCCAACACATTCTAGAATAGTCATCAATAATTAGCATGAAATATCTATCACCTTGTAAGCTTTTAGTTCTAGTTGGACCACATAAATCAGTGTGAATCAAATCAAGAGCATTATTGGATTTTTCTAGAATACTTTTGAAACTAGCTCTAACTTGTTTTCCAAATTGACATTCCTTACATACTGTATTCTGAGGTTTGACAATTTTAGGTAAATCTCTAACTGCCTTAGTAGTATTGATCTTTACCATGCAATCAAAGTTTACATGATAGAGTCTCTTATGCCATAACTAACTTTCATCTATATGTGCAATTAAGCATGTCTTTTCATTGTTATTCAAATGAAAGATATTACCTCTAGTTTGATTACCGGTTGCAATTTCCAAACTAGTTCTATTCATGATTTTGCATTTTCTATTTTAAATTGTAACTGAAATCCTTTCTCAACTAATTGACCAACACTCAAAAGATTATGCTTTAATCCTTCAACATAGTAAACATTATCAGTGTTATGCTTACCATCAAGAGATATTGTACCCTTACCTTTGATTGAACAAGCTTTGTCATCTCCAAATCGCACTAAGCCTCCATTGTATTCTTGAAATTTCATGAATTTACCTTTGTCTCATGTCATATGATGTGAGTATCCTGAATCAATGATCCAATCTTCCTTTACTTCAACTTTAGCTTCCAGAGCTTGTACTACCGGTTGAGCAGTAGGTACCAGTTGATCTTCTGTTATAGCAACAAAAACCCATCCATTGTCCGTTGGATCCTCATCAGAATCATCAGTCACACCTTCATCAGCAATGTAACAAGATTTGTCTTTATTCTTCTTAAATCTGTATCTCTGATATTTAGGGTTAGGCTTGTATGTTCTTCTAGCTTCTTCTCTTAGTCTATCATGTCTATCAGGGCATCTTGAAGCCATATGACCAATCTTGTTGTAGTTAAAACATTTAAAGGGTGTTTTACCTTCATACTTATTTCCAATTGGATCTTTAGGCATTTTCCTTGCAAATAGTGCTTCAAGTTCTTCAAGTTCTCTTGCATAAAAGGCTTTCCAATCAGATTTGTCAAATGATGAAGCAGATGATGTTGATGCTTTAAAGGCCAAATCTATCTTTATAGTAGCAATAGGACCAAATTCTTCAATTTCAAAAGTTGAAAGTTTCCCAATCAATATATCCCTAGTAACTGATGTATTAGGCATTGTTCTTAACTCATTTATAGCAGTGACTTTCATTTTATATGCCAATGGCAATCCTCTTAAAAATTTTGAAATAATTTCATCCTCACTTAAGGTTCCTCCACAACATTTAATACCCAAAACAATTTCATTTACTCTTTCCATAAAAGGAGAAATCCTTTCATCTTCTTCCATTTTCAGATGTTCATACTTGACTCGAAAGCTTTAAAGTTTTGCAGTTTTGACTATGGAATCTCCTTCATTCTGTGTTTCCAAATGATCCCAAATAGCTTTAGCAGTGGACCTATCTGATAGTCCCATAATTTATTGATCTGATAATGCACTCAAAAGTGCTTCTCTTGCTTTGCAATCATTTTCCTCATCTTTTGTCAAGTTAGCTGGACTAAGCTGACCTTGTACAGCAGCAGTATAACCATTCTTTGTAACTTCCTAGATGTCTTTTCCAATGCAATTTAGATATGTCTCCATTTTGATCTTCCATATGCCATAGTTGATTCCATCAAGTTTAGGACTGTCCTTCCTGAAATAATTAGTAGACATTGGATCTCCTCAAGCTGTTAAACTTTTGCAAAAGAGGACTAAGCTCTGATACCAATTGTTAGGTCCTGGAGACAACTGAGAGGGGGCGGGGTGAATCAATTGTCAAATAAATTTAAACCAAAAACAACTTAACCAACTTAATGCTTAATGCCAGTAAACCAGTTCAATATGTCGGTAGATAGTTTTAATAGTTAATTGCTATACCGGTAAGGATTAGTGCATGAAACATAAACACAAAGTCATCCACAACACATACCACCAATATTTGTACGTGGAAACCCTGTAAGGGGAAAAACCATGGTGGGAAACCTTACCCACATTCAAATGATACTAATGCAGATAGTAAGTGTACATAAATGGGGTCTGCACATGCAGAAAGACCAAGCGCCTAGAGCTCACTACTCAATCACAAAATGGGAGTCACACTGACTATAGTTGGATGGTTAAATCCAATAAGAATGTACTGCACAAACTACCATCTTCATATGTTGGATTCAGTACTGGTGTAATGCTGATATGCTTTCACAAAAACCTAGCTTCACCTTCAAATGATGTCTATGTGTATAGCTCTTCTTAATCTCACATATACCTTCACACAATCCTTTTTCGCATTCCACACTTGATCTTACAAATAAGATCTTACATTTATACCATAACCTAAGACCAATTTTAGTAGGTCGGCTCTACAAGATATTACAATAAAAACATTTTACAAACTATAATATCCGATGCAATAACCGATTGAACATGTCAGCTTAATGCATTTACAACAATAATTAATCATCTCCATAGAATGCCATGTTGATCTGGAAAAGATAAACCTGTCGGTGTAACCCTAGACCTATTTGCCGGTAACAGTAGATATGCAACTATGAATATATCAATTAACAAAACTCCAGGACAAGATGTCCAAATGATGTCTTCAACATAACCATGTGTTTTCCATATCATTCCAAGTGTCGGTGATCATTATATCTTGCCGGTGTACCAGATACCAGTGACAATGCATGAGTCACTTGCTTGTCGGTGAATGTTGCTGATTCTCCAAAGTGCCAGAGTTGATAAGAGTTTAGTAGGTGTTGACATCAATGACAAAACCATACCAAAATACCAGCACTAATTCCTAGGTCCTATTCTTCTCAATCTGTTGCAGTTCTTCTTCCATGGCATCCATCCATTTCTTTCTTTTTTTGGCCTCAATGAATGTTTTAGGTTTTACTTCAGTCATGAGGCAGAAGTTGACATGTTCATCATTCTGGGCAAGTCTTCTCCTAGTTTTCACACCATCACTCTTATTACCTATAATCTGCTCTTCTAAGTGGTTCATCTGCACATACCAGTTAGGAGTCTTTTTGGATGCTTCTTCTGGTTCATTGTTTGATTGAGCTTCCTCGCCTTCATCACCAAAATCATCATACCGGCTTACCTATTATTGACTTCCTTTGTGCATATCATCATCAACTATTACATGCACACTCTGAATGACTCTTCTTAGTCTTTTGTTGTAGCATTTATAGCCCTTGTTGTTAGATGAGTAACCAAGGAATATTCCTTCATCACTCTTGGAATCAAAACTACCTAGACCATCCATATCTCTCTTGATAAAACACATGCTTCCAAATACCTTGAAGTATTTGACTAATGGTTTTTGGTCATACAACAACTCATAAGGTGTCATTCTGTTGTTTGTTCATAGTTCAACCCAGTTCAAGGTATATGCAGTAGTATGAACCACTTCCTTCTAATATATGTCTGGCAAACATGTCTCATTTAACATGGTTCTGGCCATCTCCTTGATTGTCCTGATCTTCCTTTCTACCACACCATTTTTTGTGGTGTCCTAGGAGGTGAGTATTGCCTTCTAATTCCATTTCTTTCATAGTAATCTTTAAATTCATTTGATGTGAACTCTCCACCCCAATCTGATCTTAGACATTTCATACTGCAACCACTTTCCTTCTCCACCATCTTCGTAAAGATCTTGAATATGTCAAATACTTGTGATTTATCTTGTAGGAAAGTGACCCATGTCATTCTTGAATAGTCATCAATGAAGAGCATAAAATATCTTTCACCAGGAAGAGTTCTTGTCCTAGTTAGACCACACAGATTTGTATGTACAATTTCAAGTGGTCTTCAGGTATTGTGTTTGTTTGTTCTGAATCTCACCTTAGTCTGCTTCCCTTCCACACTTTCTTCGCAAAATGTGCTTACCAGTTTGATGATGGGTGGAATATTTCTTACACACCCCTTTTTTCTTACTACAACTAAGTTATCAAAGTTTATGTGGCCTAATATTTTGTGCCACAGCCAACTTTCATCCACTTGTCCCAAAATACATTGGGATTCAAAACATTCTTTTAGATTATATACATTACCATCTATCCACTTTTCTTCGGCTATAGTCTGACCGATACTCTCTTTCTTTATCTGGAAATTGATAGAATCAAAGGTGAATTTGTAACCTTTGTCACACATCTAACTTGCACTCAGCAAGTTATGCTTTAGGCCTTCCACATAATACACATCATGTGCCTTCTGTTTTTCATCAATGTTTAGAGTACATTTTTCCTTTATTTTGATGGACGAGTTGTCTCTAAATCTTACTGAACCACCATTCCAATCTTCAAGCTTGATAAATTTATTTTTATCACCGGTCATGTCGTTGGAAAAACCACTGTCTACAACCCATAGATTTTTGCTTTCAGTATGTAAGGCACTCTGCACTATCAGACTTGATTATGCCTTGTCCTTTTCTTTCTCAACCCATACCGGTTTGGTTTCCTTCTTCTTGTCAACTGCATTTTTGTACTCTAGTTTAACTACCAGTTCTTGATCAGGGTCTGTCCTCTTCTGCTTTATTTTCCTGGTTTTACAAAACTTTTCTATATGTCCAAACTCTTGACAGTTATAGCATTTCATATTTTCATTTAAGGATGAATCTTAGAAACTATTGTAGGAGACCATTTTACTCTTCCTACATTCGATACTCCTATGACCAAATCCATTGTACTAATAATAGACAACATTCATATCTCAGAGTGCATTAAATGGATCTCTACTTTCATAATGCATAGAGGGATCATTGATTAATCTATAGTCGGTTATCCTATGTCCAAATTTGTTACACTAGTAACAATAACCATGAAAGTTTGGATCATACCAATTAGGTTGCCTTGGTCCTATTGGAATACAATGAATCCAAGAACACTGAGAAGGGGGGGTTGAATCAGTGTTCTACCAGTAATATAAGATTTTAACCTTTTATAACATACACATATAAACCAGTAAATGAAGAAACATATAACATGAAGTAAATAAACCAGCCACATGAATGAACAACATAACACACTGAATCTATATGTGGAAAACATCAAAGAGGAAAAACCATGGTGGGATTTGTGACCCACAATATCAATTCACTAGCCATATGAAAGATATTACATAGCATGGGGGCCTGCACATGAAGGAAGGCACATTGTCTAGAGCACACTGCTCAACACAAAAGAGTCTCACTGACTACAAGCTTCTGCTGAAATAAAACAGTATTGGTGAACTCACAAAATGCATCTGCAATGCTAAAAAGAGTTCTGGTTAAAGCTCTATTTTGTACCGGTTCATAAACCATGCACCTTCTACAGGTATCTCCTCTTCCTCCAAGAATTGTTTAAAAACTATCTATTGATCATAGCATGATATTACATTCACATACAAAATTACCTTCATACATATCCTTCGCATCACACAGTTCTGCTACCATGTCATATACATTGTCCTATATCAAAATGACCTAACAGACTGACTTATATACCCTTACAAACAATATGCCTTATGTCAACTTACAATACAAAATATATTCAATATTGGCCCCATACAATAATTACAAAATAATTTTACATATAAAACCTTTCGGATCCAAACTGATGTCAATTTCACTGAAATGTTGGATGCCGGTGCCGGTGATGATCCTAAATACTCCAATGTCGGTATTCATTGGTGAATGCCTCCAAATGGCGGTATATGCCTTCAATAGAATCATGTTGCAATCAATGACAACATATGATTCCAATGAGTGTCAATTGCCAACAATCTCCCCCTTTGGCATTGATGAAAACACTCATGTGAAAAATGGATTCCCTTCCGATTCAACTGAAAAATGAATCATGCTCCCCCTGAGTTGATTGACCTTGTCAGCAATATACTCTGCCTATTCTCTCTTTAGGATTACATACATATTTTTCACATACATATACTCCCCCTTTGGCATAAATCCCAAAGACCGGTGAAACAATTAAAAGAATAATTACAGATTACTTTATCAGAGCTTGACCAATCTCAAAATTTTTGGGTAAGCTTTCTCTAGCAACTGTACATAGGTATCCCAGCCGGTTTTGAATGTTCCAGATATAGATACAAGTCCACTTAGTAAATTTGCTAGTGTTTCTTTCTTAGTGACTTCTACCAGTTTGGGCTTTGCAAGCATATCCATACATTCCCTCTTATGTACACCAAGTGAATCCAATCTTGGACTCACCAAAACTCTAAGACTCCTTGCTCTTTGAATGATCTTGTCTCTTTCCTTTTCAAAAACAAAAACTTGGTTCTCCAAAGTCAAACTTTGTCCATCAATGGAAGTTGTAAGTGACCTTATTCCATCAAAATAATTAGCAATATTATCTATCTTTTCATGTAATTCCTTTAGCCTCTGATCTACATTAGTTGTAAGAATTTGTATATTACAACAGACCTTGTAGATGTTAGTACATTGTTTCAAAGAATTTTCAATGAGTACAAGTTTCTCTTCAACCTTCCTCTTCTCTGTCTCAATAATCTATTCAAAAGCAGCTTTCTTGGCCAAAGTAAATCTTTCAAGTGCTTTCTTGTCTGAAATCTGCTGCAATGATTGAAAGTTTTTAGATATGTGTTATGTTAATATCCTAAGCCTGTCGGAAGATTTTGCTTTATTTTCAATCATACAATTAGGAATCAATCTATGCCAAAATGTTATTGATTGATCTATTATTCATTTGTTTGTAAATCCCTCCTTCATTAACTTTGGAGTAGTCATCATCATTAGCTCTATGGGACTAACCTCTGTAATTGATTTCTTCTCAACTTGAGAAGTGTCAATTGCCAAAGGTTTTGTAGGGGAATCAACTACCGGTTCGGTCTCCTTTTCCTTATATTCCTTATCCTCTATCAGTGAATCTCTTTTCTCCTTCTCTAATGCACCGGTGGCTTCACCACTTGGTGCAGTATTAGTTACTATTGGTGGAGTATTATCCACAATATTATCTGTAACCTGTATATTACCTTGCCCAGACTATACAAATGTAGTCTCTGTCAGTTTAGTCTGTACACTATCAGTTTTGGGTTTAACTATCGATTCACTCAAAATTTGAACTGAACTTTCCAAAATTCCTTTCCCTTTATATTTGTCTAGAATGGTGGGAGTTGTTGCCTTAGCAAATTCTGCACAAGTCATTGGGGGGATGATAGTAACATTACCAGATTCAATTTCTTCACCTATCACACTCTAATTGTTTCATCTATCACACTCTTTTCCTTCTTTCTGGGGGTTACAGGAGCGGATGGAGCAGGCTTCCTCTTCTTTGCTAAAGGTGTGGGTGCAATTGTTACCTTCCTAACTAGCTTCTTCCTAGGTTCCACCTTCTTCTC
The DNA here is from genome assembly GCF_030272615.1 of Cryptomeria japonica. Taxonomy (NCBI): domain Eukaryota; kingdom Viridiplantae; phylum Streptophyta; class Pinopsida; order Cupressales; family Cupressaceae; genus Cryptomeria; species Cryptomeria japonica. The sequence goes on from NC_081410.1 coordinate 539,904,106, forward strand.
CTCTATTGGAGGATTGTCAGCTTTCTTCCTTTGTACCCTTCTGAATGCAAGATGTTGATTATCCTCTGGATCAAAGTTAGAAGTGATAGAAGAAATGGAAGTCTCAAACCTCTTCACCTCAGGAGCACTTGCTACTGTCGGTTTGTCTATCGGTTTAGATCCAAAACCTAGTTTTCTATCTATCTTGTGCATTACATCCTGAGCAAATGCAGACATTTTATCTATCTTCTTTTCTCATGTTTTCCTATTGAAACTAGTTTTAACTTCAAAAGACTTTTCTTCTACAGTGCCAAAGTGTTCAACCTTATCATCCAAAGGAGCATCAATCAATATTTTAGCATATAACTCCAAAATATTGTCATCTACCTCATAACCCAATTCAGTGACCCATATAGTTTTAGGTTCCACTACTTCCATCAATGTCTCATCTGTTTTTACCATAAAGCAAATATCAGTGGAGTATTTCTCCACAATGTGTTTGGAAATTCTCTCCCTCAGTCTCATGTTCTCCTAAATAGTTTTGAAGTATCCCCATGGCTTCTCATCCCTATTACTAACAAGACCAGTGATTACATCTTTGATCTGCATGCCTACCGGTATGTCATGAGCCCAATGCTTCTTTCCCAAACCCGGTAGCTCATTCATGAAGTATAACATCAAGCAGACAATAAGATTGTCAAACATGAAAGTTCCTTTCTTAATCCCTTTGATCTTGCCAAGAATTATCATTAACTCACTTCTCAGCATTTCACCCAAGTCATACTTTTCATTATTCTTTATCATTTGATATGCAGCATGGATGCAGGAACTGGCAACAAAGTTCAATCAACTTGATTGAGTTACCTTGTAGTCGATGATCATGCTAGAAAATTTCACATCAGTGTCTTTGATGGTGTTGACCCTCATAGATTTTCTATCATGGGTTGCATCAGTGAGCTTCTCAACTGCAGTGGTGGAGATCTTCTTTCCTGGTTCCTATCCAACTTTAGGTAAGTCGGTGACCACTTGAATAGCTTCTTTGGTAATCATGTGGGGTCAGTCTAGCTAGATGAATTCTTTATGGACCTTGCTCAGAACATATCTGATCACTTCATCCTTGAATTTTGAAATATACAGGATTTTGGTTAACCCTAGATCCTCAATGATTTGATATTCTGGTTTGATTGTACTGGAGCTGCCTAGTATCACAGATTGATATATCCCCTTGATTTCCTCAGTGCCTAAATCATCCAAGGTATAGTGAATATAGGCCCTGACATCTTCTACATAAACCACGCCATTGGGAACTCTCGAAAATGCAATAGTAGAATATTCCTTCATAGCAATTTGTGGAACTTCCTTCAAAACATGCCTAAGCCTATCCTTGACCTCAACAATAGTGGGATTCACAATAAAAGTAGGAGCAGATGATGATCTGGATGCCATTTCAAAGAAATACCTCGATAATAGTCATCAGTTGAAGGGTTTTGATTACTTCTTAGATGACTGCTAGAAATTATTTGGAATGCCTTTACTTGCTCTTGATCACCTATGATTCGCCTTTGCTTCGCTCTGGTTTGCTCGAGTGTTGGGTGAGTGAAAATGAGTCTATTTTCCCTTTTTATTAGTGAGTAAACCCTAATTCATCACTGTCATAAATGCTTAGCGATGTGCCCTACCAAATGTTGGTTTCATAGTTTTATGTCGGATAAACCTTCATCAATGATTAATACCACTCTCCAGATCTCTTCCAGGGAATATGCAAGATTTTCAATGAATTTTCCAACCCCTAAGGCATATGCCTCAGTTACCAATTGAATTTCCTATCGGTGCAGGAATGGTCTGGTCTACTAGTGGAGTTATAGCTGCAGTAACCGGTGTAGTTGCATCTCCACTTGGTTCTTCAGATTTTCTAATCCATCTCTTGGTGTGATCTTGTTGTATTTCATCCATGTAGTGTCCACCCTTGATTTGACTTATTTTGACTAGAGTTGACTTTCATATTATGCTTGATAGACTTATCTAGACTATATTTTGATGATTTGGATGATGATTACTCATGTGCTTCAGTGACTTATGATTGATGTTAGACAATATTGAACATATGCTATTTTGATCATCTATATGGATGTTGGTACTATCATGATTGATCATGTGATTTGATGATACATGTACTCGATGAATTTTATATTCTCACTATGTGGTGGATTATTGATAGATTAGATTTATCATGGTTTTGATGATGATTATGATTAGCTAACCCTACTTTATGTTTACATATGATGAGATGTTTATGAGATGTGTTTGACTATTGTTTGACTGTCTTCGTGATAGAGATGATTCCACATCACTCATTATGAGTGGGATGTGTCATCACAATTATCTATCACTTGCTTGTTCTATATATGTATATGTATATGTTGTATTGTCATTTTGTGGTTGCAAGATTTGGCAGGTACCAAACATCGACTCCACCTGGCTTCATAGGTCTGAGCGTGTCTTTAGTTCCAATGGCTTATGTAGTTTGGAGATGGGATGAGTTTCCCCTCACATACTCTAGGTCTAAGTTGTTCACCGTGTGTAGTCAGCGTCTTGGCATAATTTGCCATGTCAGATACTAAGCTTGGTCTTTTGGTATTGTGAGTTCAATTTATGCCAGTTGATTTACTTGATTATGTTAGAGTAATTATGTGGCTCTTGATGTATAGTTTTATATTTGGTAATGTTTATTTTAATGTATTTAATTTATAAGTTTTGAATATTTAATTATTTCATATTTATATTTATTTGATAATTAATGTTTATTGATTTGATGATTATTTAATATTTGATAAGCTTTATTGTTGTTTAATATTTATTTAATATTTACAATTTAATCTTTAATGGTATTTGATTATTTAATTAATTATTTGACCTTCTATAGTTTGATATTTATTTGATATCTTATATTTATTTAGTTCTTTAGTTTATTTTATTAGCTTTTGGTTTATTTGATTTTAATCCCCATTTGGATTATTTATTTACAACTTATATTTATTTAATAAGTTTGACTTTATTCCTAAGTGGGGTGTATGAACACATTAAATTAAATAAAGAAATAAAAACAATCCCACTTAGCTGGATAAGTATATTTTATTTACTTTACCTACCCTCCACTTTCATTAGTTAAATTCAAAATGGGTGAATAAATTACATTATATGGTGGGTTAGTAAAATATACTCCAAAATGGAATATTTTGATTGACCGAGATTGAGGCTAGGGTTTTGGATTATTGTTGCTTTTATTTTCTTTCCCGTGAGGTTTTTCGGGTTGGTTTCTTGTTCTTCTCTGGAAAAAAATTCAACAAGCTTCTTCCTTGGTTTTGGATTTCTTCTCTCTTGGTTTTGGCTGGAGCTTGGATTGGATTTGGTTTGGCTTGTGGGAGCTCTTCTTCAGCTTCAATCCATTACTTCAAAGTTGTAGGTTGGAGTTCTTCACTTTGCATTTTGGTTTTCAATGGCTTCTCAGTGTATACATTGTGTCTGCACTGCTTTGGGTTGGGGTTGAAATATTATTTATTCTATAGTTTTAATATTGTTGAAAGGAAATATTTTGAGCGGAACTTTATATTATTTGGGTTTTGTATAGTTGCTGGAATATATGTTTTTGGTTTCCTGTGTATGGCATTTCACGGCTCTATGAGAAATGGTTCTGAAGTTATTTGATTTAAATCTTGGTTTATCGATTGAGTTATTTTATTGTGTTTATACCCAAATATTCCTTGTTTCTGGGAAATTTCTTTTCATATGTTTTTCGAGCCTTTTCGTTAATTCTGTATTTTATTATTTTACCCGAAAGTTATTTGAGTTTTTCGTAAGTTTTGTGCAAAAGCATTGTTCTATATTGTATTTGCGTTGTTCTGTATTACCTTTGCATTGTTCTGCACAACACAAGCATTGTTTTAGGATGGATAAGTGTGAATCTAGAAACATAAGCATTGTTTCAGAATGAATATGCGCCATTCTGGAATGCAAAAGTGTTGTCATGTGTTGCATTTGCGTTGTTCTTTTTCGCAAAAGCACTAACCTATCTGTGTTTTGTATTTTCCTAGTTTTGGTCATTTTTGAAGTATTTTCTCGAATTGATTTTTGTACCAGAGGCTTTATTTGAGGTCTGTTAATATTTCCCAGTTTTGGGTTTGATCAGTTTTGATGCATTTTGATGGCTTTGAGTATATTTGCTTCTCTACACCATTGTGTATATTTTAGGCTATCATGCCCAAACTTTTGGGCAAAAAACCAAACAACAAATTTTTTTTTGAAACACTTAATTATATGCAACCTAAGCTTAATTAGATGTGACAACTTAACAAGTTGTTCCAAGCAGAATCTTAAATTATAATAAAACATTTTTCTAACGTGAACGATGAATAGAACAAATTTATCTAGAAGCCTTAGGTTTCTATAAAACTCCTAGACGACAAAGTTAGGATATTCCTAACATATCAAATGATGATAACTTCTATAATCAAACGGAACCAAAATGATTTTATAAGGACAATAATAAGTCACATCGAATGTCCCTTTTATTACAGTTGCAAATTATAATTCTTAATTAGATCGACTTCAAATAAATAGGCATTAATATAATTACTTGATTCAATAATAATTATTTATCTCCTAACAAATCTCCTCCATCCGTGATAATACATCCTTCCTTTATAACTTGATTAAATCTTGTGTCTACAAATTAATTATTAATATGATTTTAACGTAATAATATTAATTAATCGAGCAATTGAAAATTGAAGTGTCAAACGTTAAAATGTTAATTGCTTTATTTAGTATAAGATTCTATCTAGGCTAAATGAGTTTGCAAGATCAAGGTCTTGGACTTATTTTCGAATATATATAATTCCACCACAATATCCTCTTCCAAAGAAAATTATTATTATCCTACCATTTAATAAATACATAAATTCATTTACGCAAGAATCTCTAAATTAATTGACAAGAGATATTATTAATCCCAATTAATCTTTTTTTAATCATTGTAGGAATTAATTAAATTAACTCTAGAAATTGGATTTTCAAATCCCATAAATTATTTTAACTATAATTATAATGTGTCTAAAATTTGACTAAAGGGCTAAATAAATCCATAATTAAATTTGCCCTATAAAGTTTTATTCTCGTCAAGCCTAAATCTAGGTGGTCTACAATTAATCCCCTATGACCAAAATAACTTACAAAGTCATTATAAAATTTCCTAAACGTTTAAACTCCAAAATAATAAAATAAGTGTTAACCTAATTTTTTTGATATAACTTAACCCTTCATTCTAATCTTTTTTTTTATTACTTTCAAGCTACCCTAACCTGAACCGGGTTAGGGTTTTTTTATCTTTTTTTTTGTGCAGAGAGGAGGCCGAATTTGCCAGGCAGAGGAGTTTTTGAGCGGCCACAGGGTTTAATGGAGGCGCGGTTTAAGGGAGGTCATGGGAGGGGGCTCCTCGCAGGGATGATCGCAGTTGTTCCTGTAGGTCGTGGCCCACAGAGGCGGCCTTGGTCGTCGCTGTGAGACGCGGCTCGCAGCTTGGCTGCGCCGCCGCTGGGGGGTGCCACCCACAGGGGGGGCTGAAGCCTCCCAAACTATGGGTGGTGACTGCGGCCGCCGCTGGGGGTCGCCACCCACAGCGCGGGGGGGGCCGCTCTGCAGGGGTACTGTGGGGGGCCGAGGCTCCCCGAAAACCCTAAGCCATATTTTATTTTATTTAAAAAAAAAATTATATTATTATTTTTTTTAAAGTAAATATATATATATATATATATATATGATTAACATGCAAGTATATATATTCTGCTATGCATATATATATATATATATATAAAGTTAGGGGGAGATTTAGTTTCAAATTTAACTAAATATGAGTCTATTTTCTTGCCTTCTAAAATTATGCAAAAATTAACCCAATATTGACAACATGGAAATAGAGGCAAAAACTTTTGGCTACTTTAAACAAATTGTTTATATTTTTCATTTATTTTTATATACATATTTTTTTTTTTAAATCTCTTAAAGCTGGTTTTCAAAACTAACAGATTTGAATAAATCATTTCTTTTTCTATTGGCAGCCTAATTGCTAACTTTAGAGATGAATTACTAATTCTAAATTTATTTACTGCAAATAAATATAGTGACAGAATTTAATAAACTTTAACAACAATCTATATTAGACTAGAAATCATTTAAAATAAACCTTAGAGATTAACAATTTAAATCTATTTAACCATGATATGTAAATGGGAATAAAAAGGTGCTTACTTTTCTTTTACTAACATGCAAACTTACTACTCTCTTTTCCATTACTTCAATATGCATAAGGGGATTTAATGAACTTTTATTTTCAAAAATAACATGAATACAATAAATATTATTTCAATAACTATAGGAGCTTAAACCAAAATTAAAAATTTCTTTTCTTTTGCAATAACAACTTGAAAGAATAATGTATTTCTTTAAAACATATCTAGAATACAATATAGTCAACATTACAACTAGGTGAGGTACCCCACTAGCCTCTCATATCTATTGAATGAGAACTTTAAATAAAATGGATAAATTTCTTTTCAAAATAAATACTGCATATATATTTTCCTTTACATTGCTGCAAATAAAATATGATATCCCATTTCCTATTCTTTTTTTGCAAATCAAGTAAAAACCAGCAACTTCCAAGCTTGTCTTTTTTTTTCTTTTCTTTCCAAGCAACCTGCAAATAAATCATAAGGTTTTGACCATGGAGAGCTCACCTCCCAGCCTAGGCTTACTAGAAGCCACCCTCGACTTTGGAGAACCAAGCCCTAGACAGGCTACTCACATGCAAACACAACGAGCAAGGGAAAAACATACATCAAACACTTTCCCAACCAAGGCTACACTTCATCACAAAATGTGATGTTTTTACACGGGTGGTAGTGGACCAAATACCCTGACGAGACTGCAAGAATAGTAGATCAAAAAGCCACCTCATGGCAAACAAAGATATATCATAAGTTCATTAACCCCACATCTTTTTGCCCCCCAAGGCATTTCATGCCATACTTTCTCCCCTTATGACCCTCAAATGCATAAACCAGGCCATGCAACAAGGGTCACATATACACCCCTTGAGTTCACTCTCATAATGAGAGCCTCTCACTCGAGGGTTGTCAAACTTCTACCACCCACAAGACCATCCTACTCTCCCAAGAGTAGAAGGCCTTGGTTACTCCCAAATCACAAGAAAATGCATAAAAAAAGTAACAGATAGATCACATAATAATTTTCACAAAGGAAAATACAAGAAACAACTTTTACATACAAGCAATCTTTCCAACATAAACATGCAATGTAAAAAAAAACAAAAAGGAGAAGATAATCCAACCTTCAATCTGCCCAAAGGTTTGCTAGAACTAGTTTGAGGATGAGCAGCCCAATTCCACGAATCTTTTTCCTACACTTAGCCAAAATTCTATCCCAAAACTATTCTTTTCAAAATTGCATGATCTCCAAAAATGGAGAGTGGGTGATTACCCACAAAGTCTCTCATTCTTTCCTAAAAAGACCTCAGTGAGAGTTCTCATAGGTTTCTAAAACTAAAAAAGGAAAAAGTAAGAGAAAGTGGGATAAAGGATTTCACATCAAAAGGGAAGGTTATCTAACCTAGATGGCACCTTCTAATTTCAATTTTCGCTCACCTTAGGAAACCCACTTTTTGAGGTGACTAAACAGTCACATGGGAGTAGACACATGCCTAAAAATACTCCTAACCCATAGGTATACCTTATGGACTTTAGGAAACACCTTTAAACTACCCCTAGGAGTCCATTTGACCCCTTAGAAACCCATCTGAAGTTAACTTTCGGGTCAAACCTGAGTTGACCACTCCAAAGACTCCCTACCCAAGGAAAATTTAGAACCACATTCAAATGTTTGAAAAAGCTATGGTTGAAACAACTCCCTCCAAGAGACAAGTCAAAAATCAAGACATAAATCAACACACGTGTCTAGTGACACAATAAAATACATTACAAAATTACACATGAAATTTGCCTCTTGTTGGATTTACACAAATTAATAAATTTAATTTAACACACATGCAACATTTACTTTCACAAATAAAATATGATACATACGGGGTGTTGTCTCTCCAAATAGACAACCCTTGGCTTTACGAACGTACATAGGTCTAGGTTTGGTTCTCCATAATTTTTCCATGGTCACATGGATAATTTTCCTGCGCATCTCAATTACACATTAGTAATTCCAAATAACCTCATATAATATTAAACACATGAATAAAAATACACATCAAACACTCTGTGTACAATTTACATTTAAACAAATCGATATATCTTATATCCAAATAAATCCACATAAGCAATTATCATAATCCTCATAATTTTGATCCATACATAAGACATGCATCCTATTTCTATCCTCATAGTAAAGTCCTGCAAATCCAATAATGACATACATTGTCTCAAAGTTATCCTATTCTAGACTCATATAGAGTTCTATATCTATAACACATCAAAATGTACACCTCAAGGTGAAATGATTTCATAACCTGGTTTGATTACTTTTCTCACCAATCTATCCGTCTAACATAACCCATCCTATTGAATTATAGCATTTATTAGTAAGGTCAACCATGGTCAACTGAGTTAACCCAAGCTTGATCGAGGAGGGGCTCTACATCCTCCTCCCCTAAAGCTTGACTTACTCCTGGAAGTCGCATGAGTAGAATACGAAATAGGGACATAACATTTCCCACAATTCCAATAGGTTACCCTAAATCTTATCTTGCCTACTAGAAAGATGCATTACCAAAACCAACTTATTATTGTAATTAGCTTACTATCTTCATAAGGTTAAATTTTTTTACATTTCCCTTCCATCTCAGGTAGGTGTTTACCAAATTCTATGTTTCAATAACTTACTTTAATGCACCATCCAAATTATATCAATAACACACATCAACTCCCATAATCAAGGTTACATGTGATAGTTTACTTATTAATTTCTAGGAGTCATACTTATTAAGGGTTCGTGTAAAACATGTTTATCCCACTGCAATTGTCATCCATGTTCGTCACTAAAGAGAATTGACATCACAGTTTATCCATAATGAATCTACTTATTTTACATCAAGGTGCCTCATAAGGGGGTTAATTACATATTTGGTAAACCACCCTAGGTGCATAATTTCTTCCAACATCCTTAGGCAACAAGGAATAATCAAGTTTAAGTTCTTTGAATCTACCCATAAGTAGGGAAATTTTCTACTCCTAGGGCCCACAATGCTTGGTATTTCTAGGCACCAAGGTTTTAGTTTCATAGGTACATTATTTGCAAAACCCAAACATTAAGGTACATAACCATCCCATTCTAAGGGAGTGATGAAAATTAATAATACTTATATATATATATATATATTGATTTCATCCACGCAATCATCTCCATACACATTCCAAATTTACCAGTCTGCAATTATCATCACTTTCGCAATTCATTAGGTCTTGATCACACACACACACACACACACACACACACACACACATATCCACACAGGCACATACACACACATATATATATATCTATATATATATATTTATTTTTATTTTATTTTTTTGTTATAAATTTCCTCTCTTAGATTACTTGCAAATAATTTTATTTAGGAGAATATTCCTATCTTTACCTTATTTTGAAATAACATTCTTTGTTTATTCTGTGTGCCTAATTCACTCCTTGCGGTATTCTCCCTTGACACACTATCAATGGTTCAATGAACATGATAGACATTACACAAATCACATCACTAGGGCTAGCTATATTAACGTCAAAATAACCACTTGACACTTTAAAAGATAAAAATAAAAGTTACTTTTACCAAGTCCAATCAAAGAAGAAAAGTGCCGGCAATTGAAAGAAATTAAAATTAGCAACATGGCAAGTGCCATAGCTCCAATAAAAAGAAACATAAATTTAGTGGTCCTTTCATCATAAAAATAAATAAATAAAAAGAAAATACTAGCCCCTAGGTCGCAAAATACTATTCAAAGAAAGTCAAAAATACTGTCGAATCAAACTCGAAACAAGATGACCATTCTAGCCATGCTATAGGGAGTAACCACAACACATCACCCAAGATCACATGTCCTGAGTGTGTTAGGAAGTGATTATTAGATTCTTGAGATCCTTAGATTATCTATATTCCTTTATTATTTACAAAATATCTTATACACATGAGATTGCAATCGTTTTATAGATCATGTACCATTTTAACCTTCACATGATTGCTATCGCAAGCCACACTTTCTGACATAATCCATTATCTATTTAGGGTTATTAACATCCATAATTATATCTAACAGGTGATTGCACTAACTCTACCATCCTCCGTCCATTCTTCTAGGACTTCCATTAATTTTCTTGATATGCTAAACCTTGGTTCAATATTACGTGGTAACTCATGCATCGACACTTTCATGTCTTACTCACATGCGATGGATAGTTCGGCACAAAATTATCACTTGTATACTTAGAAACACTTAGGATTTGAAAAAAAAAATGTAATCATATAATTCTACTAGGGACATCATTTGTTTTCTTAGCACCTTTGCTAGCTCCTTGAATTTTCACCTCTAATCATCCTTTCGTTCTTGTCAATAAGGAGAATGTTGCCAAATTACTAACACTTATGGTTAAGAACCATTTGGGGTGGACTAATTGTCAAGTAAAATCAATAACGCTTGACAACTAATTCCTTCCCACACATTTCATGACATATTTCAAATGATGTGGAGAGTTGACTTATTCCCTCCTACTTCCCCTATGCAACTTATTATATCAAGGGGGTGTGCACTCGAGAAGTGACCAACACTCACCCTATTAATTAAAATTTGGTAAAAAGAAAAAGTCATCTCTTTCCATATTACTTATTTATATTTAATTACTAGCCAATTTCAGCATATCACAATGTAATGCCCCTACCCTAGTCGGCCTTGTAAAACCCGTTTGACCTTGGTTGACTTCCTATGTGGCATTCTTGAATGGTGGATTTACCATTGTGTAATGTTGTAGATTAGACTATATGAATATTGTGCGTACCTATTATTGTGCTATTGTAACGATTCTTGTTAAAAATCTTGAGCTAACGCCTTCATTGAATATCTATATATATATGTATGCTTGCGTGACTCATGGTTGCAGGAGATTGCAGGTACTATATCACCTTGGTGCAGGGTTCATCTCCTTTAGGATTCACAGTGTTGAGTATACCTCCTTCATCCTTAGAATTCGGATTAGGTGGTCTGTAGGGTTCCTTTGTCGTTTGGGTTGCGTGTCGTGTGATTGGGAGTATTTTTATCCTAAGTATTTAATTCAATTTAATGTGTGGATGTACGCATTAGTAATTGAGAAATTTAAAATAGATAGTTTTCTTTTATATGATTAATCGTTAATTTAAAAGATCGCTTTATTTATATTTGTAGCAAGCTTAAGTATTTAATTTGAATTAATGTGTTCATTTACGCATTATTAGTTGAGAAATTAAAATAAATAGGTTACTTTCATGAGATTAGTTAGTTATAAAAAAAGAGCGCTTTATTTATGTGTAGCGAGTTTAATTTAATAGTTAATTTTAAATAACAAATTTAATTAGTTTATGCATTTTTAAAAAGGAAGATTTAAAGTCATTTGGAAATAGAAATAATTTAACCACTTTTGCATTTTGGAAATGAAAGGGTAAATTTTATTATTTAAAGAAAATTATTTTTAATTTGTAAAGTTGATATAGTGTAAAAGGTTGATTTTGGAAATTAATTTAATTTAAATGCTTTACCCTTGTCAATAGTTCGAAATATAATGTTGGCCTAATTAATATTGAGAAATTAAAATTAAGATCAAAATAAGAGAGAAATATATTAATTAGAAAATCAAGTTAAATCAATTTAACAGTTGAAAAGAATTATCATTTCTTTTTATTTTAAAAAGGGCTTAATTTTCAAAATTAGAAATTAGGTCAAAAAGGGGGTTTCCATTTAACCTAAGTTGAAAAATAATTTGGTGGTTGGAATTTTTGGAAAAGAAGGAGAAAAAAACAAAAGGGGGATGGAGAAATTTTTGGAAGGAGAATGGAGCCTTCTGGAATGGCAGGTTGGGCTCATCTTCAAATTCTTGCCAGGAAAGCTAAAGGAGGTAGGTTTCTTGTTTGTCCCTTATTTCATTTTGAATCAAAAAAAAAAAAATGTGTTTGTTTCTTCCTCATGAAATTTTGTTTGTTTTTAAAAAAATAATAATCCATATTGGTTGTTTTGGATCAAGAATGTTTAAAAGGTTTATGGGTTTTGAATAAATCCTGCCCATCTAGAAGTTTGTTTTGGGTATTTAGAAAATCATGTTCTTGCAATAAAATTTTTCATACTGTTGTTTTAAAAGAGAAAAAAAAAATTAAATGTGAGAAAATCATGCTGTTGGAAAACTAAATTTTAAAGTCTCTGGGAGACTGTATTTTTTATTTACTGTGTGATTCTTTTGACAGTAAATAATTTTATTTTTTTTTTAAATTACAAAAAAAAATATAAAACAGAAAAAAAAACAAGAACCCTCATGGCGACGATAATCCCCCACCATGGGGTGTAGCGTCTGCTACCATGGTAGCGGACTGCTACCAAATGGTAGCAGCACTGCCCATGGTAGCCGCTTGCTACCAATGGTAGCGTGAGCTACCATGGGGGCCATGTGGGGTCCACGTGGAACCCCCCCAATTTTTATTTTAGTTTTCTTTTTTCTATTTAAAAAATATATATATAATATAATTAAATAAATAATTTGATTTTAATAATAGTTTTCTTAAATAAAGTTTTTAAATAATAATTAATTTTTATTAATATATATTTAATGTGAAGGTTAATATATGTATTAATAAATAATAAATTTGAAATTCGAATGTTATTAAACAATATTATTAATATATATATATATTTTTGAAGGAAATATATATATATATATATATATATATATATATATAAAATAGTATTTAACAATTGGTGATTTTAAAAAAAAAAATATTACAATATTCAGGGACACTTTGTGATTCGATCTGATCATTCTGAGAACTTAGAAATAGAAATCTAAAACGTATAAGTATTAATAAGTTCTTCATGGGAAATTTTGAAAGCTCAAATGATATGCTAATAGGATCATCAGAAATTTAATAATGTATCGATTGGAAGTTTGGAAGTTAATGATAACTTCTTTTAGTAAAATTGATAGTTTAGTTACTTTCCTTCCCGATAATGTGAAATAGATAATGAAAAATATGGCAAGTTTAATTTATGTTTTTGCTTGTGTTAAGTACTGGCAAGGCCTTGATAGGTTTGTTTGGACCCTGTCGTCTAGTTGCTTGTGTTGGTCATAGTCGGTCACGTCCCTAGTTAGAGTATTGTCAGACAATAGAACTTGTAAATTGCTTTGATGTGTTCAGTTCGATCTGCTTCTAAAAAGGGATCATCTATGTAATTATTGGCCGAAGTGGTCATTGTATAGTGGTTGTGTTCGCCTGTATGGCAAAGATGTAAAAGACTTGAAACTTATGTAATCCTAACTATATTAAATGCCATAGGGGTCTTGCAGTTGAGTAGACCAAGAGATGTAGCCCTCTAGGGGTGAACTTTGAGATCATATCCATGTTATGCGATGCCTTTGTCTCTTTTTTTATTTCATACTTTAAGTTATCATGTATGGTTGCATTTTGTAAGTGTATAATGGGAATTTAATGAAGCTAAATCTCAAGCGCATGAATAAAGTCCTCTTGTTAAATGTAGTAATTAGGGTCATAAAAGATTGTAAATATGATTATGGAAAGTATTTTGTTAATGTAAATGAAAAGAAGTAAGCATGGAAAGAAACTCGCTAGGTTACAAATATTGGATTAATTTGTTATAAAGCTTGAAATTTGACAGTATTGGATGGGTAACAAATATTAGAGTAACTGTCACATATCTAAATTGAATTCTAATGGAAGAACCTCATTTGGGTATTTACCTTTTAATCTTACTAAAATAACATCATCTTGTTAGCTATATTTCTCTAAATTGGATGAATTCATTTAACATTTATGTTTTATTCTAAACAAATAATCCTCACCAAACTAGTTGAATAATTGGAGGAACTCAATTGGTTACCCACATTTTACCCTATATAAATGATCTTCATCATAATAGCTATAATGGAACTAAAAGGGGAGAACTCATTTAGTTGTTTAAATCTTAACCATAGCAAATGTATTTCTTCATATTAACTTTATTTTAAACTAAAAAGAGTGAACTCATTAAGTTAGTTATATTTTAATCCTAATGGATGATCATCACTATGTACTTATATTTTTAATCCTGAAAGAATGAATATCATCTTGCTAACTATATTTTAATTAAAGGGATGAACTCATGTGGCTCTAGTACATTTTCACCTTAATGATTTGAGCTCCAACTCTTAGTATTATTTTAACTTCAATGAAAGAACTCTTTGGCTATTTAAATTTTATTGTCTATAATTGAACTACGACTTATTAGTTGGTTATGTTTAAAACCAAATGAAGGAACCTCGTTTTAATATTTACAACTTAATTCTTAATGAATGAATTTCATCTTATTAGCCATACTTTTAACTATACAGGATGATCTCATTGTGGTTGGTTACTTTAAAACCTAAATGAATGAATTTCGTTGTATTAGTCGTATTGTATCTAAAATGGATGGACTTGTCAAGTCAACCCTACTTAAACCTTAATGGGTGAATTCTTAAGCTAATTATGTTTTAAATTGCATTGAGTAAATATCCTCATGTTAGCCCCCTCTCCAATCAAAATAGATAAACGCTTCCTAAAATTCTAAGATGTCAATTCATCAAACATAACATATCCATGTCTGAAGCATTAACTCGTAATTAAGATATGCAGCTTAAATGAATCAATTGTCGTGAGTTGAGTTAGGTGTAAGGTTATGTAATCGCGTTGGGAAACTCCTTAGGTTTGTTTAGTCTTCCGCTATGTTATCTAAGCTCTAGATAACTCTAATGTATCTTAATATTGTGTCTTATTATTAACGCTCTTAATTATTATTATAAAAAAAAATATATTTACACTCCATTTGAGTGTTTTTAACTTAAACCCTTTGGGGTTTCCTGGCGGGGCATTACACTTGGTATTAGAGCCCATGTTGCAACACTAGGATCTCTGGTTTTGCTTGTGCCCTTAGTTGGTGTGTGTGTGTCTACCTTATGTTGTAGTCTTGTCCTCCTTGTTGTGTATGTGTGAATGAGAAAACCCTACATGTGTGTAACGCGTCTGTTCACACCTTGTTTTCACCTTCTTGATGTGGTTGTTTTGGAATGATTATAGGTGCTTTGTCTGCTTATTAATGTCTTGGTCTACAACATCTCTTATTCTGAAAGGGAATCATATGTACCTTTGTTCTTGATTTGTTGTACTCTTTTGACTAATCCATCTGGGTTGGTTGGTATTGCCTTGAATCTAAGAGTACGATATGTGCTTGTCATGGTTATGATCTATCGTAGTGTTGTCCACTTGAAGGACTAGTATGGCAAAAAAAAAATTAATGCTTATTATGTAGTAAATTGAATGATTATGACTCTCCCTCCTCTCTCTCACTAGAGATTAAAATGTTTCCGATATTGGTAATTATCTCTTATTTAAGTATTCTTATTGCAAGAGAAAGGATGGTATTTCTTGAGCCCTTGTGTGAGCCTTATAATGCTTATGTTTTTTTTTAGATTGTGAAAGGAATTTGGTTGGAAGTTAATCTTGGTTATTGAGAGAAAATTGTATGTTTACATTAAGGATTCTCCATGTGCTTTATAGGAATAATATAATTAAATTCCATCTTAAGTAAGGTGCATTAATATGCACATAGTAGATTTTGTGAAAATTGCTTGTTGTGAAAGAAGTACCAAAAGAGAACATGTTATAGTAGCTTCAAGAATGTATTAATGTGTTTTTTTTGAAAGATTGTTTATGTGCTTCTTCAAACTAGTTTGATTTAGGACCCATTTTAGCAATGCTCCATTTAACTTGCCTTTGGATATAGATAATTGTCTTATTGTGTTTAGAAAGAGCAAATGAAAGATTTGTTAATTTGTATGCATTAATGTGTAAAATTTAGTAGATAGCTCCTCAATTACCTTCTTGTCATAATTTGACTTTCAATGTTAGGTTTGATGTATTATTGTATTGTATTACGAATAGTGAGTGTTCTCAAGAAGACTTGTATTACCAAAAAATTGTTTGTCTTGAATTCTTGTTCGGAAAACTAGAACATTATAGTGCAACAACAATAATTGGAAATGTCATGCTAGGTTGTTTTGGCACCCTCCTAAAAGATAGCAAAATGAAAACTGTGCAACTAAAATGATAGACTTATATCTGAGCATATAGTGTGATCTTGTTGATCTTGTGTATTCGTAGGAAATAGTTGATTTTCCAATTCTCTTCCTCCTCTTGCCTAAATTATAGAATTTGTTGTTTTGAAATACTATTAAGAATGCCGTGATTTAAGAGGATTTTTTATAACACATATGAAGTTGTATGTTTGCTTTCAGCTTCTAATTGAAAGAGGAAAGTTTTTCGCCTTGGAAAAGAAAATTGCATAGTTAGTAATGTGAATGAAAATGCTTAGTGGAAATTGAGAAAGATATTGGAATGACGTTATTTCCTTGTGTAAGTTTGAATTGTTAAGAATTTTAGAACGTGTATCTAGAGTAAACTTTATTTAGTGATTCATGTGTAAAGCATAATTAAAACTTCCCTTAAGTAGATGTTAGCATGGTGTAAAGTCCTCCCCGTAAATGTGACTAAACCAGTAATGGTGCTATTCCTTGTGTTTTGTAAGAAACCCGTACTTGCTATGTGTGCCCATGGGTTGGTGAAGTAATCAACCATGGAGGGTATGTTTGCTTATGAGTATGGGAAACCATACCTATTTATGTGATGTTGCATATTTGTTCCCTTACTGAGTGCCAACCCACAGGTTGTTGACAAGTCAGTATGTGAAGGGGTAGTATTAGGAGTCACCATTCCTTGAATAGTATGAACAGCGCATGAGTAATGTCGACATGAAGCGACTGTAGCTTCCCTATCTCGAGGAAAAATATAGTTATATAATGAAACTGTATTATAGGTGTACTCAATACTTTCCCTTATGATGAATCGATTTATGAGGTTCATGTGTGCCAACTTAATTCCTATCCCTTATTTTGAGCATATGGAGGACAGTTCTTGAGCATATTGATGTATATTATTGGAACATCTTTTGCCTTGTCTTCATGAGAGCCATGTTATTCTTCTTACATGAGTTACCAATTGACTAGTGTTGGTAGACTTGTGGGTAGACCTTAGCCATGTATACCTCTGGCTTACGATGAGTATCCTGAGAGGAACATCGCTATGCGGGGTGTGACCAGTGTGTGCCTTATTCGTGAGGTACACTGCCATGTGGGATACATCCATTGCGTGCCCTATCCGCTTGGAGTATTGCCATACCATGTTGAGACATGATGCAGGATGTAGTAGACATTGTCATGCAGCCTATCGATAGGTATAGGTTAGAGCCATGCCACGTGACGACGTGATGCAAGGTGATGCCGAGGTGCACACTGCCATGCCATGCGGATGTATGACTAGGCCACACCACATGATGAGCTACTGCGATAGCTAGACGATTGTTCCTTCCTTCCTCATTGGTGGCTAGCTGCTAGTCACATAGTGAATGTGCACTTATGATTTTATTTTATTACTTATTTATTTATTTATTTATTTCCATGTGGGCCAGCAAATTTATTTTATTTTGACCTTGCAGGTTTAGCCACGATCTTGCAATCTTGTTTTTACTTGATTTGATGTTGCAATTCCAGAATTATTTTCTTGCCTTACTGTTGGAATTGGCGATTATTATCTTTATTCTTCTATACTTGGGTGGCTAAACCGGTTTATCCTTATTGTTTTCGTATGCTAGTCTTGTGTTGCAATGTGAATTCCTCTCCAAGAACGTAAGAGACGGTCTTGGATGAGTGTATACGAGGAAGTAGACGTAGGGAACCTTGAGGATGGAGGTATGTGAGGCTGTGAGACAGCTAGGATCCACTACCTACCTATGAGTGGTGACTATCTCTTGGAGGCTAAACACCTTACGCAACAAGGGATATTCACGAGGGTCTTGTATGGAAGGTAGCACCGCTATGGTGTACCCTAGCACCATCAAGCCCTTGAGTGAGATGTTGGATATTGATGATCATGTTATTTGTTCTGAGATCGGGCATAGAGATATTGATCATGCATGTTACCTCTAGCCGAGCATTAGACATGCTCACATGTGGCCTTTTGTGTTGTGCAAATTCCAGTTATGTGGATGGTTATTATGTGTAATCATGGTTTAAATGGTGTTAACTTGTCACTATGTTATGGGACATAGTCATTCGGAAAGCTCTTTTATGCCTGAAAAGTGTAAACAATTGAGTTCTTTACATTGCTCTTATTTGTCGAAAGTTAACCTGGTTGTAGAAATTGATATTTGAAGCTAGTTCTATGTGATAAAGTTTTGTAAAAGAGATGAATTGGTAAAAGAAATTGATCTTGATGGCATGTTTCTTGTCCTGCTTGGTAGAATGAGTATGGTGATTGTTGCTTATATCTTTTAATTGCTTTAGATGGTGTAATGAAAGGAAGGAAAAATTCTCGCTTCTCTACTATGATTGTGTGTACATTCTAGAATATTTTAAGAAGTGTATGATTTTAGATGCATTCTACTAATGGATAATGACATTCATAGAGGATTTATAAATAATGTTTTAAATTGTTGACAAAATAGTTATTTGTGCAAATTGATAATTGATAATTGAGTTTAAGGGCTAATACGTGTTGTATGACTTCCACTTAGCCTTGCGACTTCCAGGAGTAAGTCGAGGCCTAGTGGGGGAGAATGTAATGCCCCTACCCTAGTCGGCCTTGTAAAACCCGTTTGACCTTGGTTCACTTCCTATGTGACGTTCTTGAATGGCGGATTTACCGTTATGTAATGTTGTAGATTAGACTATATGAATATTGTGTGTACCTATTATTGTGCTATTGCATCAATTCTTGTGTAAATGTAATTGTTCCCTAATTCTTGTTATAAATCTCAAGCTAACGCCTTCATTGAATATGTGTATATATATGTATTCTTGCGTGACTCATGGTTGCAGGAGATTATAGGTACTCTATCACCTTGGTGCGGGGTTCATCTCCATCAGGATTCACAGTGTTGAGTATACCTCCTTCATCCTTAGAATTCGGATTAGGTGGTCATAAAACTCTCATCTTGCCTTAGCCATGATCAGGTGAGCGTCGTGTGTGGTCTGTAGGGTTCCTTTGTCATTTGGGTTGCGTGTCGTGTGATTGGGAGTATTTTTATCCTAAGTATTTAATTCAATTTAATGTGTGGATGTATGCATTAGTAATTGAGAAATTTAAAATAGATAGTTTTCTTTTATATGATTAATCGTTAATTTAAGAGATCGCTTTATTTATATTTGTAGCAAGATTAAGTATTTAATTTGAATTAATGTGTTCATTTATGCATTATTAGTTGAGAAATTAAAATAAATAGGTTACTTTCATGAGATTAGTCAATTATAAAAAAACAGTGCTTTATTTATGTGTAGGGAGTTTAATTTAATAGTTAATTTTAAATAACGAATTTAATTAGTTTATGCGTTTTTAAAAAGGAAGATTTAAAGTCATTTGGAAATAGAAATAATTTAACCACTTTTGCATTTTGGAAATGAAAGGGTAAATTTTATTATTTAAAGAAAATTATTTTTAATTTGTAAAGTTGATATAGTGTAAAAGGTTGATTTTTGAAATTAATTTAATTTAAATGCTTTACCCTTGTCAATAGTTCGAAAAATAATGTTGGCCTAATTAATATTGAGAAATTAAAATTAAGATCAAAATAAGAGAGAAATATATTAATTAGAAAATCAAGTTAAATCAATTTAACAGTTGAAAAGAATTATCATTTCTTTTTATTTTAAAAAGGGCTTAATTTTCGAAATTAAAAATTAGGTCAAAAAGGGGGTTTCCATTTAAACTAAGTTGAAAAATATTTTGGCGATTGGAATTTTTGGAAAAGAAGGAGAAAAAAAAAGAAAAAAGGGGGATGGATAAATTTTTGGAAGGAGAATGGAGCCTTCTGGAATGGCAGGTTGGGCTCATCTTCAAATTCTTGCCAGGAAAGCTAAAGGAGGTAGGTTTCTTGTTTATCCCTTATTTCATTTTGAATCAAAAAAAAAAAAAGGTGTTTGTTTCTTCCTCATGAAATTCTGTTTGTTTTAAAAAAAAAATTAATCCACATTGGTTGTTTTGGATCAAGAATGTTTAAAAGGTTTATGGGTTTTGAATAAATCCTGCCCATCTAGAAGTTTGTTTTGGGTATTTAGAAAATGATGTTTTTGCAATAAAATTTCTCATACTGTTGTTTTAAACATTCTGGAAAAAAATATATTTTAGTGACTGTGAATGAAAGAAAATTTGGGGGTTTTTAGTTTATTATTGTTTTACTTTTATGGGGTTTTGTTTTGATATTAATTTGTGTAAATCAATCTTCCTTGCCATGGTGGTGTTTGATTTTAAAAGAGAAAAAAAAATTTAAATGTGAGAAAACCATGCTGCTGGAAAACGAAATTTTAAAGTCTCTTGGAGACTGTATTTTTTATTTACTGTGTGATTTTTTTTGATAGTAAATAATTTTTTTTTTTTTAAATTACAAAAAAAAATATAAAACAGAAAAAAAACAAGAACCCTCGTGGCGGGGATAAACCCCCACCACGGGGTGTAGCGTCTGCTACCATGGTAGCGGACTGCTACCAAATGGTAGCAGCGGTGCCCATGGCAGCTGCTTGCTACCATTTGGTAGCAGCGCTACCAATGGTAGCGTGAGCTACCATGGGGGCCACGTGGGGTCCACGTGGAACCCCCCCATTTTTATTTTAGTTTTCTTGTTTCTTATTTAAAAACAAAAATATAATATAATAAAATAAATAATTTGATTTTAATAATAGTTTTCTTAAATAAAGTTTTTAAATAATAATTAATTTTTATTAATATATATTTAACGTGAAGGTTAATATATGTATTAATAAATAATAAATTTGAAATTTGAACGTTATTAAACAATATTATTAGTATATATATTTTTGAAGTAAATATATATATATATAGAATAGTATTTAACAATTGGTGATTTTTTAAAAAAAAATATTACAATATTCAGGGACACTTTGTGATTCGATCTGATCATTCTGAGAACTTAGAAATAGAAATCTAAAATGTATAAGTATTTATAAGTTCGTCATGGAAAATTTTCAAAGCTCAAATGATATGCTAATAGGATCATCAGAAATTTAATAATGTATCGATTGGAAGTTTGGAAGTTAATGATAACTTCTTTTAGTAAAATAAATAGTTTAGTTACTTTCCTTCCCGATAATGTAAAATAGATAATGAAAAATATGGCAAGTTTAATTTATGTTTTCGCTCGTGTTAAGTACTGGCAAGGCCTTGATAGGTTTGTTTGGACCCTGTCATCTGGTTGCTTGTGTTGGTCATAGTTGGTCACGTCCCTAGTTAGAGTATCGTTAGACAATAGAACTTGTAAATTGCTTTGATGTGTTTAGTTGGATCCGCTTCTAAAAAAAGATCATCTATGTAATTATTGGCCGAAGTGGTTGTTGTATAGTGGTTGTGTTCGCCTATATGGCAAAGATGTAAAAGAGTTGAAACTTATGTAATCCTAACTATATTAAATGCCAGAGGGGTCTTGCAGTTGAGTAGACCCAGAGATGTAGCCCTCTAGGGTGAACTCCGAGATCATATCCGTGTTATGTGATGCCTTTGTCTCTTTTTTTATTTCATACTTTAAGTTATCATGTATGGCTGCATTTTGTAAGTGTATAATGAGAATTTAATGAAGCTAAATCTCAAGTGCATGAATAAAGTCCTCTTGTTAAATGTAGTAATTAAGGTCATAAAAGATTGTAAATATGATTATGGAAAGTATTTTGTTAATGTAAATGAAAAGAAGCATGGAAAGAAACTCGCTAGGTTACAAATATTGGATTAATTTGTTATAAAGCTTGAAATTTGACCGTATTGGATGGGTAACAAATATTGGAGTAACTGTCACATATCTAAATTGAATTCTAATGGAAGAACCTCATTTGGGTATTTACCTTTTAATCTTAGTAAAAGAACATCGTCTTGTTAGCTATATTTCTCTAAATTGGATGAATTCATTTAGCATTTACGTTTTATTCTAAACAAATAATCCTCACCAAATTAGTTGAATAATTGGAGGAACTCAATTGGTTATCCACATTTTACCCTCTATAAATGATCTTCATCATAATAGCTATAATGGAACTAAAAGGGGAGAACTCATTTAGTTGTTTAAATCTTAACCATAGCAAATGTATTTCTTCATATTAACTTTATTTTAAACTAAAAAGAGTGAACTCATTAAGTTAGTTATATTTTAATCCTAATGGATGATCGTCACTATGTACTTATATTTTTAATCCTGAAAGAATGAATATCAGCTTGCTAACTATATTTTAATTAAAGGGATGAACTCATGTGGCTCTAGTACATTTTCACCTTAATGAATTGAGCTCCATCTCTTAGTATTATTTTAACTTCAATGAAAGAACACTTTGGCTATTTACATTTTATCCTCTATAATTGAACTACGACTTATTAGTTGGTTATGTTTAAAACCAAATGAAGGAACCTCGTTTTAATATTTACAACTTAATTCTTAATGAATTAATTTCATCTTATTAGCCATACTTTTAACTATATAGGATGATCTCATTGTGGTTGGTTACTTTAAAACCTAAATGAATAAACTTCGTTATATTAGCCGCATTGTATCTAAAATGGATGGACTCGTCAAGTCAACCCTACTTAAACCTTAATGGGTGAATTCTTAAGCTAATTATGTTTTAAATTGTGTTGAGTAAATATCCTCATGTTAGCCCCCTCTCCAATCAAAATAGATGAACGCTTCCTAAAATTCTAAGATGTCAATTCATCGAACATAACATATCCATGCCTTAAGCATTAACTCATAATTAAGATATCCAGCTTAAATGAATCAATTGTTGGGAGTTGAGTTAGGTGTAAGGTTACGTAATCGCATTGGGAAACTTCTTAGGTTCATTTAGTCTTCCGTTGTGTTATCTAAGCTCTAGATAACTCTAATGTATCTTAATGTTGTGTCTTATTATTAACGCTCTTAATTATTATTATAAAAAAAAAAAAATTTACACTCCATTTGAGTGTTTTTAACTTAAACCCTTTGGGGTTTCTTAGCCGGGCATTACACACAACTTACAATTTCCTTCAAACCAAGTGAACCACCTTATCATCATAATATCCTATTACCCAATTACGGTATAACATAAGGGTGTCCAATAATTACCAATGTCTTAAGACTCCCATAATTTCCAAGTTCTCCCTTGGCTAACCACATAATTCGGCTCCTTATCCATGTTCTCATAAAATATCTTATACTGCCAACTAATCGTCATAAAAACCTTCGTATTATAATACTGCTATACTATCTTTCCATAAGCCATTTCCATATTCATGTTGTTTCATCCATACTTAATGTTTTCACATACCTTCACACTTGAGTGCCATAAATTTACAAACCTACTTCGGTTGTCTCAAGTAGTTAAATTGTGTTACATATTGGCTTGTAACTAGTGACTAGCCATGATTGGGTTGCACTTTTCTCCTTAGGTTCTGAACGAATATTAGTTACTCATTCCTCGAGTATAAGATCCTAATACTTTTACACTCCTTGCACTTCAATAGGGATTTTTGTATGATTCCCAAATCATCCCTACTCTCCTTGCCATTAATTTCTCCAAGATTGTCTTCCCATAAGGGAACTAGTTGTAGCTTTACTTTGCTTGTTTCCCCAATTATATAACTATGGATGAACTTAGGGTTTATTGCAATTACGTGCTTTAACCCAAGAAGTTCATGTATCCTTTCTCCTTAGTTAATTCATATATAATATTTCTAGGGTCCACTTATCAAGGAGATTGTCATTCATCATTTTAGTCCTTATCTTCAGGGTTATAAACTCTAGCTTCTTTGCATTGCTACAAGGATTGTCTAACGAATGCTCTTAATAAGCAACCTAGCCTGACCACACGTGTAAGGCACCTATTCATTAGGATAGGTTAATGCTTCTTTTCTAATATTTGCAAGAGTTCCTCTTAACTCTTCTTCATTGTTGTCTCAAATGGCGGTTGTGGTCCTCGAACCACCAAAATTTTCGGATAGCTTAAAAATAAATTAACCTGAGTTGTCACTATCTCAATTATCTTGTTTATTGCACCTTCATCTTATGTCTAACTAGCTTGCTTGACTTGCCAAGTCAAGAACATACTCGATGGATGGTATTCTCTTAGTTACCCTCAGAGGTATTTTATTGTGGAATTAACTCCTCATACTTGATTTGTTTAGGGCAATCATTGCATTTGGGTTCCAATTGAATGGTAACCTTATAAGTACTAATGATCTAAATTTTGTTTATTAAATACTAAGAATATTTATAACTTTAAAATTTTTGTAGCCCTTTGGGGTCTTATTATGCCTTAAACCTTATGACTAATTAGTTTCAAATTTTAGGACTTTTAGTGACCCTTGGAACCCCTTGAATTGATATATGTTGATCTGTTGATTTAGAAGAATTTTAACATATGTTTCACTTTGTTATTTCGCAAGTTTCCACCTAGGTGTTATACTTTGAAGCCACAGTTTAGTTCAACGAAGTTATGAATGTAGCCCATGTTCACCAGTGTATGAACCTAGGGCTCTGATACCAAAATGTCATGCCCAAACTTTTGGGCAAAAACCCAAACAACAAAATTTTTTTTGAACACTTAATTATATGCAACCTATGCTTAATTAGACGTGACAACTTAACAGGTTGTTCCAAGCAGAATCTTAAATTATAATATAACATTTTTCTAACATGAATGATGAATAGAACAAATTTATCTAGAAGCCTTAGGTTTCTATAAAACTCCTAGACGACAAAGTTAGGATATTCCTAACATATCAAATGACGATAACTCTTATAATCAAACGCAACCAAAATGATTTTATAAGGACAATAATAAGTTCACATCGAATGTCCCTTTTATTACAATTGCAAATTATAATTCTTAATTAGATCAACTTCTACTAAATAGGCATTAATATAATTACTTGATTCAATAATAATTATTTATCTCCTAACGAATCTCCTCCATCCGTGATAATACATCTTTTCTTTATAACTTGATTAAATCTTGCGTCTATAAATTAATTATTAATATGATTTTAACGTAATAATATTAATTAATCGAGCAATTGAAAATTGAAGTGTCGAACGTTAAAATGTTAATTTCTTTATTTAGTATAATTAAATATACCCATATGTTTATTAAAACATATAAGAAAATATAAACAACTAATAAAATAATTAATCTACAATTAGACCTATACATTCATATATATAATCTTAACCTAATTTTTTTGATATAACTTAACCCTTCATTCTAATCTTTTTTTTTTTATTACTTTCAAGCTACCCTAACCCGAACCGGGTTAGGATTTTTTTATCTTTTTTTTTGTGCAGAGAGGAGGCCGAATTTGCTAGGCGGAGGAGTTTTTGAGCGGCCGTAGGGTTTAATGGAGGCATGGTTTAAGGGAGGTCATGGGGGGGGGGGGGGGGGGGCTTCCCACAGGGACGGCCACAACCATGCCTGCGGGTCGCGACCCACAAAGGCGACCTTGGTCGTAGCTGTGAGACGCAGCCCGCAACCCGACTGCGCTGCCGCTGGGGGGAGCCGCCCACAGGGGGGGCTGAAGCCTCCCCAACTGTAGGTGGCGGCTGCGACCGCCACTAGGGGTCGCCCTCCACAGCGCAGGGGGGCCACCCTATGGGGGTGTCGTGGGGGCTGAGGCTCCCCAAAAACTCTAAGCCATATTTTTTTTTTTAAAGTAAATATATATATATATATATATATATAAAGTTAGGGGGAGATTTAGTTTCAAATTTAACTAAATATGAGTCTATTTTCTTGCCTTCTAAAATTATGCAAAAATTAACCCAATATTGACAATATGGAAATAGAGGCAAAAATTACTTTTGGCTACTTTAAACAAACTGTTTATATTTTCATTTTTTTTATATACATTTTTTTTTTTTAAATCTCTTAAAGCTGGTTTTCAAAACTAACAGATTTGAATAAAGCATTTCTTTTTCTATTGATAGCCTAGTTGCTAACTTTAAAGATGAATTACTAATTTTAGATTTATTTACTGCAAATAAATATAGTGACAGAATTTATTAAACTTTAACAACAATCTATATTAGACTAGAAATCATTTAAAATAAACCTTAGAGATTAACAATTTAAATCTATTTAACCATGATATGTAAATGGGAATAAAAAGGTGCTTACTTTTCTTTTACCAACATGCAAGCTTACTACTTCTCTCTTTTCCATTTCTTCAATATGCATAAGGGGATTTAATGAACTTTTATTTTCAAAAATAACATGAATACAATAAATATTATTTCAATAACTATAGGAGTTTAAACCAAAATTAAACATTTCTTTTCTTTTGCAATAACAACTTGATATAAAAATGTATTTCTTTAAAACATATCTAGAATACAATATAGTCAACATTACAACTGGGTGAGGTACCCCACTAGCCTCTCATATCTATTAAATGCAAACTTTAAGTAAAATGGATACATTTCTTTTCAAAATAAATACAACATATATCTTCCAAGTGGATAGGCCATGGATGATTGAGATGATTTCCATGTTGTTTTGGACCAGCAAGTGAGTAGGCCTTGTTGTGCTGTTATTTTTTATTTGATGGCTTGATATGCCCTTGTTATTGCTAGCCAAGAGGCTCATTTTTTTATATTGATGTTGTACATGTTGTTTTAACCTTGTTTATGTTGTAAGAGTATATGTGGAAGTTGTTGGCTGCATTGAGTATTATCTTCATGTAATTATGTTGGTAGAGCCTCTTGTGATTTATTGTTGGACCATGTTAGGAGGAGTGGGCTTCCTTGTGATGACCGGGGTCACGAGAGATAGGCTTGCATGAGGTTCCTTGTAAGGATGCATGAAGTCTAGACCACCAGGGCACATTGGAGTTTTTTGTGATTTGTAAATAAGTGATAACCTAATAATTGATGGGTTGGGTAGTTAGATTAATTAATAAGATGATAAATTGATTTGTGCCTCATGAATTAGTCTTAGGGAGGATGTTTTAGGATAAGCATGAGAAGGCCATGAAGACGGTAAGCTAATCTCCCTTAGTTCTCTCATAGGTTGAGATGGCTCCACATGTCCATCAGACTAGTGCCTTGTGTTATTATGTTATTATGTTATGAGGATGGAATGTGATGATACTCCACTCCTACATGTGTTTCCTTTTATGATTTATGATTATGCTTATTGGATACATTTATGTCTTGATGAGATGTATGCCTTTGGGAGTTCATTCTTGTTGTATGTGTGAGTTCTTGCTTGAGAATCCTTGTGTGGTTAGTCTCCTTGGTCATAGGTGCCAGCTTAGGTTTAGAGTATGTGTTGGGACCTTGTGACATCTCCTGGCATGGGGGGTGGTTCCATTGGTTCTACATGGTCGGGAGGTTGGTGATTTTTAGCCATTGGGATGTTCTCTTGGATTCTTCTTGCGTGGATGTGGATTCTTCCCCATGATGTACTGTGGATGTACCTTGTAGCAGATTTATGTAATGGATAAGATGGAATGTATGTAAAGTAATATTTTTATATAGTAGATGGATCCTTGTAGTAGAAAGAGCTATGATCATGATGTATGTAGTCATATTTGTAAGATGAATTGTAGTTGGAAATTGGAATTTAGGCATATTGTAATTATACTATTGTAGAGATGTGATTTTATGAATCATGGAAATAAAGTGGATTATAGTTGGAATAGAATGAAATTGCTTTATGGATTAATTGTATCATTTCATGGAATGTTTAGAGGCTAATTAGAATGTTAATTAATCTTGAAAAAAGAATATTCGTAGATTAATAATTGAATATGTTAGAAGTTGTTAATTGGATCTAGTAAATAGGAATGATTCACATAGATGCATTGGTAGAAAGGAAATTATGCATATCATGAGGGTTAACTAATGTTGTAGGTTGCATATCTCATGGTCAAAGAATTAAAATATGATGCATTAATGAAGGTGAAATATACCCATCGTGTGTGTAGTATGTTATTATGGAAATGAATTAAGTAATGATTTTAAAGTACCCTAGAGAAAGATTATTGATGTTGTATTATTTCCGCTTGTGTTATTTGATGAAATGAGCAATGATGTATGTTCATATTGGTTAATTGGTTAATAAATGTAAATAAATGGAGATGTTATATTTTGCATTAGTCGTTATTGTTAGGATTCCCAAAGATACTGAGAGGGGGGGGGGGGGTGAATCAATATCTAACCGGTTATATAATTTTCTTAACTTAAAACATGTAAAGCATATCAATATTGTATACCGGTAAATAAAAAGTAATGCAATAAATAGAGATAACAACAACCACATGAAAAGAACATCATAACACAGTAGATTAACAAGGAAACTTGGTGTGGGAAAAACCTTGGTGGGATTTGTGACCCACAATATTCGCTTACTCGCCAATAAGAGAATATTACTACTACAAGAGGGGCCTGCACATGCAGGAAGGCCAAGTGCCTAGAGCTCACTGCTCAATTACAAAATGGGAAGTCTCACTAACTTACAAAATGGATTATGCAAATCCAAGGTCTTGTATTGCTTCAAAATAGCATCTACTATGCCAGATCCAGTACTGGTTTTAGCTCTACTTCATACATAAACCCTTGACCTATAATTCGCATTTTAGGTCTGCCTTATTTCACCTATCTACTTCCTTACCAAATGTTCTATATTGATCTCATACATATATGAGTCATTTTACAACTTGCCAAGTTGGCTTACAATTATTTTACAATTAATTACAAAATAGATTATAAACAAAATTCTTGTCGGCCTGGGTGCCGGTGTAGAGTTTGTCTTTGTTGGTGCCAGTAAATTGTCTTGTCGATATCATATGATTGCAAGGTTGCCATCAATGAAAAAACCTTCAATCACCTACAATATCTCATTGGAGTGTGCATTTGCCAACAATCTCCCCCTTTGGCATTGATGGCAACACTCATGAGAAAAATCCAAAAAGTGTCATCCAAAAAGAATCTGCCAGAATTGTCTTACCAAAGATTGGGTACCAAAAAAAAAATGTGTGCTCCCCCTGAGCTGATGAGCCATTTGCTAATTATTTTTCTCATTACCACTACTCCCCCTTTGGCATCAATGACAAAGGTTGTCAAAGTGTCAATTGAGTGTAGTTTACAGCTTCATGCTTGTAACCGGTTAGTTACAATCTAAAAAAGGTTTGCCAATACCAGATTCAAGCTCTTAGTGAACCGTTCACTGTCCTTTAATACGGCCTCTTTCCTCTGAATTGTACCAGTGAGGTGTTGCATTTGATGTTTCGATGTTTGTTGTCCTTGAACTAGAGCCTTAGATATCTGTTTTCTCAAGGAGGTGAGGTAGTCCAATCTTGGACTAAGTTTCCATTTTAGATCTTTTGCCTTTCCTTTTATACTTTCTTTCTCTCTTTCCAATTTTAGAAGTTCCTCCTCAAAACCTATTGTTTTCTGCTCAAAAACTGATAATGGTTCAAATGAATTAAGGAAGTTGTCAGCTAATTTATTTATTTCTTCTTGTCTATATCTATTGTCAAAAAGTTTGTTTTGCATGTATCTCTCTACAAAGTTTTAAACTCTTTTAGTGTATTACATAGTGTCGGTAAAAGAGTGTCAAATTGTCTCATGCACTTCTTTATTTCCTCTTCAAAGAATTTATGCTTTTCTTTCTCTAGTTTCTCTTTGAATGCTTCCTCATTTATTTGTTCAATTGTCACAATGTTGTCAGTAATATACTTAGACAACGTGCCAAGTTGATTCAAAGAATCTTTATTATCCACATTACATTTGGGTGCTATCATTTTCAAGATTGGGATTGTATCATCAATAGCTTTGTATGCTTGTGAGCTACACTCTGTTATTTTCTTGATAGAATCCAAAAGAACTTATGTCACATTTGTTGGTCTGATTTCTACAATGGAAGAACCAACAATCTGTATTCTGCCAGTGAGAGTAATTTATTTGCTTGTAGTGGCCTCTATTAGGTCAGTTTATGTTTGCATTTCTCTAAACAAAGGTTTGGGTTGCTCAGTTGTTGTCGGTGGCACTGTCTTTGCATGAACCTATTCCTGTGAGGGAGCCTGTTGCTCTACCTTTTTCTCGGTGTTGTCCACTGCTAGTTTTTCTTCTATGCTACCTGTTGTCGATGGCCCAGTTGCCACATCTGTTTTCTCTATTGATTCCTTATCTACCGCAATATTGACTTTCTGAGTGTTAATGTTCATTGTATATAACACCTCAGAATTAGGATTTGTGTCCTCATGTGGTATGTCCATACTCTCACTAGCCAGTTGATTGTCAGTAGTAACTATCGGTGGAGTATCTAGAGGTGGTGGGGATAAATTGTCTATTATTTTTATGCTAGGTGGTCCACCAACCTTTCCTTTTCCCTTATCCTTTTGATATACCTTGATGGGTTTAGGGCTTCGATACTCTTCCTGCTTTTCCTTCTCTACAAGGAATATGTCCCATGCATTAGTTGTTTATTCTGTTACCTCATTCACTCTCCCTGCCATTAGTGCTACATGCTGATGAGTAGTTGAAAATACTGACCAGTTAGCCTCTGAGATCAATTTATCTATCTCATTAGGTGAGTTGATAGGATGTACAACAAGTAATTTTTCAATTTTTATTTTCTTATCAAGCTCAATAATACCTACTCTCCTAGCTTCAAGTTTGTTGTAGAGATGTGTCGATATTTCATCAACAACTTGCATCAAAAATTTCTTGTAGTTATCTAAGTGTAGGATTACACTATTTTCTAATTTCTCCTTGTCATCATCTGATAATGTGTTATACATTTTGCTGATATTTTTCAATTTACCATCCTCAATAATTTCATCTAGTAATTTATCAATAGGAGCTAGAGACTTCTTCTTAGGAGTCACCTTTTTCTTCTTCGGAGTTAATTTCTTTGCTAGGGGCCTTACTGCCTGTTGTTTCTGTCTTGTTCTTCTAGGAGAAGGTGAAGATACCAGTGAAGATTTCCTTTTTCTCACAACTCTTTTGAATGCAACTGGTATGTCACTTTCTGAAGAAGTTCCAACTAGTGAAAGGTGAGTTTCCAGTTGAAGTGCTTCTAACTCATCTTCAGTAATACCAGTTCATTTAAGTACATCTTCCTTAATAGCTTTTGCTTGCCTGGATCCTTTTCTAACTGTTGCCTCAACCTTCTTAACATTTTTTTTGGATTGAATTTTAGTCTCAGCACTGCCAAATACCTCTTCTTTAGGTTCCTTAGGTGCTTCTAGGAGGGATTTTGCATATGTTTCTATTATGTAGTCATTAGTTTCATACCCCATTTCAGTAACCCAGATGGTTCTTGGGATAACTGCCTCCATCCAAATTTCATCCTTCTTTATTACAAAACAGATTTCATCCTTATACTTGTCCACAATTGCTTGTGACAATCTAACTCTGGTCTTCATTCGGGCCTTCAATGCCTGAAATACTCATTTATGTTCTTTTCTCCATTCTCTCCCATGTTGTTCAGTAAATCTAACAACTGTTTGCCTACTGGTATATCAAAACCAAAATTTCTAATACCAATACCAGTTACTTCTTTGGTTATGTGTAGCATTAGACAAACAAGTAGGCTTCCAAATTTGAATGTTCCCTTTTTGTCTTTCTTTATCTTTCCCAAATTGTCAATCAGTTCATCTTTAAGCCATTTGCACACATCTATTCTTGCATTATCATTAATCATATCATAGACACTTTTAATGCATAGGCTAAAGACTGAGTTTAACCTATTTGCATGTGTAGTTTTGTAGCCTAAGATGATACTGATGAATTTGACATTGATATCCATTACATCATTTACCCTTAAAGATCTCTTATCAGATGTTGCACTGGTTAGGTTTATCACTAGGTCATTTGAGACCTTCTTTGTCTTATCAAGTCTGTTACCAGAGGTTGGTAACCCTATCATAGCCTTTACTGCTTCTTTTGTGATTTTGTGAACTGATTCCAACCAGAAGAATTCACCATGTACCCTGCTTAGTACTATCCTTATAACATCCTTGGGAAAATCCAGGATAGTAAGAATTTTAGTGAAACCTAGGGTTTCAACTATCTTGTGTTCAGGTTTGATATTTTCAGATTCATCACAAATTACATATTTATACATATTCTTAATTTCCTCATCACCTAATTCCTCTATATGACAATGTATATACATTCTAGGGTCTTCAGCAAAAACTACTCCCTTAGGAATTTTAGAAAATGCACCAATGTTATCATCTTTCTTGGCAATTTTAGGAACTAACTGGAATACGAGTCTAGGGCATTTAATAACCTCAACAAAAGTAGGGTTTGCAATGAATTCAGGAGCAAATGAAGAAGCCATGGTTATAAATACCTTTATCTGCCTTAAGGAATGATTGCTTGATGAATTGGTTCACTTCTTTTCTTGGAATGCCTTTGCTTAGGAATTTTCACGCTCTCAAAGATTTAAATGCTCGGTGAAATGAAAATGGAGCCAAAACACTTGTTTTATAATGTTAATTTTGCCAACCACCACATTTAATTCTTGTTGGTTAAGTAATGCCTTAACTTATTTGTCAGTATAGAAGTAATTTCAACTTTTCACCATCAACCGAGGGAATAATAGCATGTTTCACATTTGGTTGCTAAACCCTCAAAGGAATTTTCTTTAGTTAGATGATAAGACTCCTGTCGGTGGAGTGTTACTCTGTTCTGTTGGTGGAGGAGTATTCCTATCAACATTTAGATCTGACTTTCTGATCCATTGTTTTGAGAATTCTTGCTTTACCTCTTCAACCTTTTCTTTACCTTTCAAACTAGCACCATTATTACTTGCCGGTGATGCCTTACTTCTGCAGAATTTTGCAATATGTCCAATCTTATTGCAAGCATAATAGGTCACATAGTTTTTTTGAATAGCCTTCCCATATCCTATGCCAGTTTATGTTCTACACTAATTAGATAAGTGTCCAAATCTTCCACAAACATAACATCTTACATTCATTCTGTAATTTTCTAGATTATGACCAATTTTGTTGCATTTAGAGCATTGACCGGTGGGTGTATTGGTGTTTTGATAATTTCTAGATCTACATTGATTTTCTCTATGACCATACTTGTTATAGTTAAAGCATTTGCCATTAAATTTATAAGCAGTAGGTTGTCTTACCGGTTTGCTATGATCATGTGTGTTTGCAGTACCAAAGCTTTCACCAGCTTCAAAGCCAAGGCCATTAATGTCACCATTTGGTTTTTGATTCTTCAGCATGTCACCAAGTTCTTCTGAGCTTTTCTTGAATTTCTCCTTGTGCTGATTTGCAGTAGCCAGTTCTCTTTCCAAGATTTCTTTATGTCTCATAAATTCATTTGAGTCATTTGGTGTGTGCATTAGATATGTCTTCAACATATCATTTTCATAACTAAGTCTTGTGTTTTCATTTGCAGCATCATTCAATCTTCTAGTCAGATCTTCTTCATTTTTCTTCCTATCTTCAATTTCTTTACAAAATATCATAGTCATATCCTGCATCTCATTCTTTGTTGTCATGTTTTCTTGTTTCAGTTTATTCATCAGATCACTAAGAGTTTCCTTTTCATCATTCTCATTTTGCATCTTTTCACAAAGTTCTCTTCTCTTGTTTCTTGCAATGGTAAGATTTTCTTGAAGTGCTTAAATAATATCCTGTGCAGCCTTTAGATCATCTTCAAGTTTGATATTTTTCAACTATTCTATATCATAGTCTTAGAGAGCTGCTTCTAATTGCTTCATCAAGTTTTCCATCTCTACTGATTTCAAGATCTTCCTCAAGCTGTCAGGCTTTTGAAAATAGAGGACCAGGCTCTGATACTAATTGTTAGGATTCCCAAAGAAACTGAGGAGGGGGGGGGGTGAATCAGTATCTAACCAGTTATATAATTTTCTTAACTTAAAACATGTAAATCATATCAATATTGTATACCAATAAATAAAAAGTAATGCAATAAATAGAGATAACAACAACCACATGAAAATCACACCATAACAAAGTAGATTAACGAGGAAACCCGGTGTGGGAAAAACCTCGGTGGGATTTGTGACCCACAATATTTGCTTACTGGCCAATAAGAGAATATTACTACTACAATAGGGGCCTGCACATGTAGGAAGGCCAAGTGCCTAGAGCTCACTACTCAATTACAAAATGGGAAGTCTCACTGACTTACAAAATGGATTATGCAAATCCAATGTCTTGTACTGCTTCAAAATAGCATCTACTATGCC
This sequence comes from Cryptomeria japonica, assembly GCF_030272615.1. Lineage (NCBI taxonomy): Eukaryota > Viridiplantae > Streptophyta > Pinopsida > Cupressales > Cupressaceae > Cryptomeria > Cryptomeria japonica. The sequence continues at coordinate 539,938,759 of NC_081410.1, forward strand.
AGATCCAGTACCAGTTTTAGCTCTGCTTCATACATAAACCCTTAACCTATAATTCGTATTTTAGGTTTGCCTTATTTTGCCTATCTACTTCCTTACAAAATGTTCTATAATGATCTCATACATAAATGAGTCATTTTACAACTTGCCAAGTCAGCTTACAATGATTTTACAATTAATTACAAAATATATTATAAACAAAATTCCTATCAACCTGGGTGCCGGTATACTTCCTTTTACTATCAGTGTTCTATGTGCCAATGTAGAGTCTGTCATTGCTGGTGCTAGTAAATTGTCTTGCTGGTATCATATGACTGCAAGGTTGCCATCAATGACAAAACCTTCAATCACCTACAATATCTCATTAGAGTGTGCATTTGCCAACAGTTATTAGATGTTAATTAAGAAAAAAATTATCTCTATTTGTATATTATTGTTTAGTTTATTTAGGGTATTTTGGCGGGCATTACAATCCACCTTCTGCTTTCCTTTATCATTTGCTTTATCATTGCTAATAGGTGTAGACTTTCTTCTATAGTACTTAGAAATATGACCTATTTTGTTGCATGCATAACATGTAACATTGTTCTTTTGAATTGCTTTGACATATCCGGTGTCATTCCTTGACCTACATTGATTAGCCAAATGACCAAAATTTCCACATGCATGACATTTGACATTCATTCTGCAATCTTCTAACTTATGACCATATTTCTTGCAATTTGTGCATTGACCGAGAACTAAAATGTAGTTTTGATTTTCTCTATTTCTACATTGTCTAGCCATATGCCCAAATTTATTACAAACAAAACATCTACCATTGAATTTGTAAGCATTAGATTGCCTTACTTGTTTCCTCTGGTCTGATGAGTTTTGCATACTAGTTGTCTGATCTTGATTTGTAGTATCGAAGCTATCACCTTGTACAAATCCAAGTCCTCTAGAATCTTCACTCTACCTTTGTCTTTTCAATAAATCATCCAGCTGTGCAGCACTATTCCTGAATTTTTCTTTATACTCACTTGTAGTAGTCAGATCATCTCTTAGAGTTGTTATTTGTCTTTCAAACTCTTGTTCATTATTTCGGGAGTGTACCAAATCAGTTCTCAACATATTGTTCTCATGAGTCAATTTACCACATTCATCAAATTTGTTCTTCGAAGATATAACAAGATTTTCTTCCTTCTTTTTGTCCTCAACATCTTTTGATAACCTCTTAGTCGGGTCTTGAATTTCATTCTTCATGAGCATGTTTTCTTGGCTCAGCTTCTGACATTGTTCCTTAAGTGCATTTTTCTCTTCATCATCCTAGTTTTGCAAAAGTTCCTTTCTCTTAGCTTGAGCTGATGATAACCTTTCTTGCAGAATAAGAATGAATTCATTAGCAGAATTCAATTCATCTTGCAATTTCAAGTTCTTCATCCTTTCAACATCATAATCCTCAAGTTCCATCTGAAGTTGCTTCTCCATAGTCATGTTAATGATTCTGGTTTTAGGATCTTCCTCAAGCTGTTAAACTTCCTTCGAGGTACCAAGCTCTGATACCAATTATTAGAATACAATTAATCCAATAACACTGAGAGGGGGGGTGAATCAGTGTTCTACCGGTAATTAAAGATTTTAACCTTTTATAACATACACATATAATCCAATAAATGAAGAAACATATAACATGAAGTAAATAAACTAGCCACACGAATGAACAACATAACACACTAAATTTATATGTGGAAAACCTTAAAGAGGAAAAACCATGGTGGGATTTGTGACCCACAATATCAATTCACTGGCCATATGAAAGATATTACATAGCATGGGGGCCTGCACATGCAGGAAGGCACATTGTCTAGAGCACACTGCTCAACACAAAAGAGTCTCACTGCCTACAAGCTTTTGCTGAAATAAAATAGTACTGGTGAACTCACAAAATGCATCTGCAATGCCAAAAAGAGTTCTGGTTAAAGCTCTGTTCTGTATCGATTCATAAACCATGAACCTTCTACTAGTATCTCCTCTTCCTTCAAGAATGCTTTAAAAACTATCTATTGATCATAGCATGATATTACATTCACATACAAAATTATCTTCATACATATCCTTCGCATCACACAGTTCTACTACCATATCATATACATTGTCCTATATCAAAATGACCTAACATATTGACTTATATACCCTTACAAACAATATGCCTTATGTCGGCTTACAATACAAAATATATTCAATGTCGGCCCAATACAATAATTACAAAATGATTTTACAAATAAAACCTTTCGGATCCAGACTGATGTCGGCTTCAATGAAATGTTGGATGTTGATGCTGGTGATGATCCTGAATACTCCAATGCTAGTATCTGTCAGTGAATGCCTCCAAATGATGGTATATTCCTTCAATAGAATCTTGTTGCCATGAATGACAATATATCATTCCAACGAGTGCCAATTTCCAACAAGTCCTACAAATGACTACCTCACTAAGGGTTTTCCTTTCATGTTGCTAACTCTAGTGAATCCTTCATGATCAACTCTTGCATTTCTCCTTGGATCTGCATGTCGGTACATTGAGTGTGGCCTCTAGTTCATTGATTGTGTATACCAGTTTGTGTGGTGGTTTCTATCAACATCTGCATATGTCTTCTTACAAGTATCCTTGCTTACTGTGAATGTCTTTTTCTCTTCACCTTCATTTGAAGAAGTGAAATATATCTCCTTACTGGATGTGTCTCTGCTATTTGAACATTGTCCTTCTTCAAATCCTAAGCCACCGGTATTTTTAGATGGCTTATGTTTTCTCAACATCTTGTCCAAGGCCTCCGTGTTGCCTTCATATTTGCTTCTCAGTTTTATTTCTTCCTTACTTTTTTCAAGCTCCTTTCTGAGCTTCACTATTTTTGCTTCCAGATCTTGATGATCCTTTTCCTTCTTCATCAGATCAGAGGATGTAACTTCACATATCCTCTTGGCTTCTTCCAACTGGTGTTTCAAGTCAGATATAACTTGATTGGACTCATCCAAGGATTTCTTCAAGAGACCTTGTTCATCTACTGTAGCAAGCTTGAACTTATTGAGTTCTCTTCTTGTTTTACATAGTTCCTCAAGAGCACTTATGAGCTCACCTTCTAGATCCACTTCATCCTCAATGTCTTCTTCTTCCTCATCTTCACCAACTAGTTCCTCAAGTTCCATAAAGAGATTAACTTCTCTTTCATTCTCATGGTAGTCATCTTCTGATGCACTTTCTTCATCTATGGCATCATCCTCAATAGTATATAGGTTGTTCTGCTTCCAATAGCCTCTTCTTCCTTGCCAATAGATATTTCTTTCTTTGTGTTTACTAGCAGATCTGCTAAAACTTCTTTGCTCATCTCCACCAGTTTCATTATAAGGATATTTTGCAACAAAGTATCCAACTTTACCACAGTTGAAACATTTGAGTGGTAACTTTCCTTTATACTTGTCAGATCCTCTCTTTAGATTTCTAACAAAGTTTTCTACCTTTGCATCTGAGTCTTCACTTGATCCTTTATGAGCAACCTCTTCCTTTCCCTTCTTGGTGGAGTTAAACGCCACCTCTTTTCTTAAGGATTCTTCACTGGTTGTTGTCATTTCATAGGTTGTTAGAGAGCCAAATATATCATTCATTGTGAAAGCTTTCATATCCTTGGCTTCTTCTATGGCAGAAACCTTAGTATCATACTTAGTTGTGAGAGATCTAAGTACCTTCTTGATAACAATCTCATCTGCAACTTCTTCTCCAAGTCCTTTGATGGTGTTCACAGTTTCATCTATTATGTGAAGGTAGTCTGCAATATTTTCTTCATCCTTCAACTTAATGCCTTCAAGTTGACCCCTTAGTGCTTGCAGCTTGGCCTCTTTGACTTTTTTGTCTCCTCCAAATAACCTTTGCATTTTATCCCAAGTCTCCTTGGCTAATGCATAGTGCATGACCTTGACAAACTCATTATCAGACAACCTGCTTAAGATAGCATGTTTAGCCTTTTCATTATTCTCATACTCCTTCTTGGCATCTAGATTAGTGGGAGGAACACTAGGGATAGTATAACCATTCTTGACAGACATCCACACATCAAAACCAAGGGAGGAAATATAGGTCTCCATTATTCTACTCTAGAAGGCATAGTTAGATCCATCAAACATGGGGGCTTTTGAGGAGGTAGACTCATTTCTTGCCATTGTGTTCTAAGACTAGAATCTACCCAAGCTTTAATCAATCAAAAACCTAGGCTCTAATACCAAATGTGAAACATAATGTACCATTGAGAGGGGGGTGAATCAGTGGTTCCTAAATTATTTTCCTTTTTAAAACAATCTTAGAATATCGGTGATCACCCTAAGCACTAAACAAATAAACCATTAAGATAAATGTGGATATTGAAAGAGGCAAACACAAAAATACAACCCACAACACCAGATGTATGAGAAAAACCCAATATAGGAAAAACCTCAATGATAAATGTTGTTGGAGTCTACTGCTCCAATCTAGCCTCACAAGTAAAATAATGGATTACAATGATTTTAGGGCACCAACCCAAGGAGCACCAACCCTTGCACCAAGCTCCAACTCGGTGATGTATAATGAAATACAATTTTGATATAGTTATAACACCTGATTGAAAATGAATTCTACAACACCTGATGAATAGATTTCTATCGGTTAACAACATTTTCTTCTTCATTGGTTCTCACATTGTCAGTAATTAGATTACTCTCTCTGATCACCCACCAGTTACTTTTAGCCTCACACCACACTATTTCACACTCAAATGCCTTCTTTATCAATCGCACCTCACCACTTTGCTTAACTGTTAGACCTGCAATAGTTTATCGGTACTCTGTCTTTGTCGGTTAAACCCTCTCATCGGTTTGCCTGCTAACTCATTCTGCAACTTTCTTAGAATAAATTCTAAGGAAAAGAATCTTTCTCCTTTCTCAAACTCTCTTCTTTTTCCCACTTCGCATCAAGTATCATATGATTTCTATCTCGAGCTCACATATTTATCATCTAAGGTTCCCGCCAAAACAACATTGAAACAGTGCCAGCTTAGGTTTTGCCTTCACCAACTCGATCTGCATTGGATTTGATTCAATTGTCTTTTCCAAGGAGATGATATTCATATCCTCGATAAGCACCACCAACGCCTCACATTCTAATGTGTGTTTTCTAAATCTGGAGGTCTGAACCATGCTTTTCTGCTTTTCTCTGTCATTTGTTGGCATTCTACACTCAGATGAGAATGGTTGATGTTGTCATTGATGGAAACCAATGGGTAACAGGATACTATAGGTTCACCGACAACGCAGACATCATCTACCAGCATCAACAAGCACAACAAGTTCATTCATCATCATCTAGTTTACACCGACAATAAAGCATATTGACACTTAGGCCGACATGAGACAAAGTTTTGTTTATATGAATTGTATTGTAGTGTAATTAATTATTTGTAAGCCGACATGATGTATTGTAAAGACTCATATATGTATGAGATCTTATAGGTCATTTTGATATGAGACAATATACAAAATAGAAGAAAGGCGATTATGTAATAGATCATAGAAGATAGGTTATATGAGTGAATATCATTCGCCAGCAAAGTTTTTGGTTATGGTTTCTAACTGAGCTTAAACCGGTACTGAATCAAGCATTGCAGATGCTATTTTGAGTTGTACATTGTCTTGGATTTAATTATCCATTTTGTAGTCAGTGAGACTCTTTCATTGAGCAGTGAGCTCTAGGCTATTAGCCTTCCTGCATGCGCAAGCCCCTATTGTAAGTAATATTTATTCATATTGTCTAGTGAGTAAATATTGTGGGTCACAAATCCCACCAAGTTTTTTCCCTTACCAAGTTTCCTCGCCAAAATATCTTGTGTTATGGTGTGCATTTATGCTATCTCTTTTATTTCTCTTTGCTGCGTTATTACTTGTTTACCGGTACATTAATTTGGGTTGCAAAGTTATAAATAAGTTCAAATATTCCAATAACAGGTTAGACACTAATTCAGCACCCCCCCCCTCTCAGTTTCTTTGGGACTGCCATTGCATATAACAATTGGTATCAGAGCCTGGTCCTCTATTTGTAAAAGCCTAACACCTTGAGGAAGATGCTGAAACTAGTACTGATGGAGACTTTGAGAAAACAGTTGGAAGGAGCTCTTGAAGATTTTGATACATAAAAATTTAAGAACATCAAACTTGAAGATGATTTAAGGACTACCCAGGAATTCATTAAAGGACTTCAGGAAAACCTGGTTATAGCACAAAACAAGAGGAAGAAACTTCATGAGCAAATGCAGAAACATGATGATGAAAAGGAAACTCTTAGTGATATTGCAGAGAAGTTGAGGCAAGAGAACACTAACATGAAGAATGAAATGCAAAATCTAACCATGAGGCTATGTAAGGATATTGAAGATAGGAAGAAGAATGAAGAAGACTTGAATAGGAGACTTAATGATGGGGCAAATGAAAATTTGAGACTTTGTCATGAAAATGATATGCTAAAGACAGATCTGATTCAAATGCAATATGATAAAGAGGATCTTTTGAGACAAATTGGCATTTTGGAAAATGAGTTGATCACTACAAATGAATACAAAGACAAATTCAAGAAAAGTTCAGAAAGTCTTGATGACATGCTGAAAATTCAAAAACCTAATGGAGATACAATTGGACTTGGATTTGAACATGGAGAAAGTTTTGGGACTGCAAACAATCAAGATCACAGCAAACCAGTAAGACTACCTAATGCTTATAAATTTAATGAGAAATATTTTAATTGCAACAAATTTAGTCATAGAGAAAATCAGTGCATATTTAGAAATAATTAGAATACAAATTTACCCACTGGTCAATGTTCCAAATGCAATAAAGTTGGTCATTATTCAGAAAATTGTAGAAAGAATGTGAAATGCCATGTTTGTGGTAGATTTGGACATTTATCTAATCAATGCAAAACATAAACCGGTCAAGGATATGGAAAACCTATTTAGAGGAATAATGTAACTTGTTATGCATGTAACAAGGCATATTGCAAAATTTTGTAGAAGCAAGACTATACCGGAGAACAATAAAGGATCTAATGAGAAGGGAAAAGAAAAAGTAAATTAAATAAAGAAATAATTTTTAAAACAATGGATCAAGAAGAGAGATCAAAAAATTGATGAATCTGTCTCTGCATCGGTAGAACAAAGTAATCCTCCACCAGTACAAGATTCTTCATCTGACTAAGGAATAATCCTTAGGGGGTATGGTAGTAAATTGAAAATCATGCATTCTACCCCCAGTTGATGGTGAGAATTTATATTTCTTCTTTACCGATAGATATGTTAAGATTTCACTTAACCAACAAGCATTTAATGCGGTTGTTCGAGAAAATTTTGGTTATAAAGCACCAGATAACCCTCATTTCAATCCACCAAACATCCAAGCATTCGAAGAGCGCAGAGAGATAGAAAAGGCAATCTAAGGTGAAGCAACAATGTGTTTTCAGGCATTCAAGGATGTCAAGTTAAAAGGTATTTATCTTTCGCAATGACATCTTCATCCTCTGTACCTAAATTCATTACAAACCCTACTGTGGTAGAGAACATTAAGCGCCCTAGACCTATGTTTAAAATCATTCCTGAGATTACTAAGCAAGATGATTCCATTGGAGCCTTTTCTAAGATTCTGAAGGGAGTTGCTTTTGCTAAATACCTGAGGATTTATATTCACTACAACATAGATAATTTAGAGTCTAGTTATTTGAAAAACATGTACAAAGATGTTATAACTGATGAACAAGGTTTAGTCAAGCTGGAGCATAAGATTGTTGAAGATTTAGGATTTGTTGAAATTCTAAACATTCCTGAATTTTTGGATGAGATAGTTCATTTTGTACTGAGCAGGGTTCATGGGGAGTTTATGTGGCTAGACTCTATTTTTAAAATCACCAAGGAAGCAATCAAGGCAGTTACTGGTTTACCCTCAACCGGTACTAGGCCCAACAAAAAGAAGAAGATACCAAACAAGGGTGTTATGGACCTAATTGGAGCTACATTTGACAATAGATCTCTTAGGGTTAGTGATATCACTAATGCAAATGTGAAATATGTGAGCATGGTATTTGGATACAAGGCTACTCATGCAAATAGGTTAAATTCTATTTCTAGCTTGTGTATACATAGTGCATATGAAATGGTTAAGAATAATGCTAAAATTGACATCTGTGAGTGGCTTAAGGATGGACTGCTAGATAACTTGAAAAAGATTAAGGGTGATAAGAAGGGACATTCTGTTTTGGGAATCTACTTGTGTGTTTAGGTCTTTACTTCACAAAGGAGATACCCAACATTGGTCACTAGAACTTTGCATATGAAATCCCTATTGGTAGACAGGTCATGGAAGCTATTATTAGCATAGGTGCTAGCAGTGATGACATGGTAAAAATGTATTTCAAAAACTTTCAAACCAAGATGAAGGCTAGAGAAAAGATACCGCAGAGTATTGTGGATAAGTATGACAAGAAAATATGTTTTGTAATCAAAAGAGATGAAACATGGATGGAAGTTGTTACTGCTAGAACCATTTGGATAACAAAGATGGGATATGAAGTAGATCTGAATATTCTTGAGGCTTATGAAAAGACGCTTCTTGATGCACCAAGGGAACCTTCTGAAGAAATATTTGGCAATGATGACACTATTGAGAGTGTTGTTTCGATGCAAAATCAGCAAAAAAGAAGAGAAAAATTCATCAGAGATGCATCCAAAATGGCCAAAGATGTTAATGTTAGAATCAATGATAGTCCCAAAGACACCGAGAATCAATGTCTAACCAGTTAGCAGAATATTTCAACTTATTAAGAACTTTCTATCCCAAAATAGTGTACTGGTAAATAAGAATTAATATAGTAAATAATAATAGCAGAGATAGCATAGAGAACACACCATAACACAAGATATTTAACGAGGAAACCCAGTGTGGGAAAAACGTCAATGGGATTTGTGACCCATAATATTCAGTCACTAGCTAATGAATAAATATTACTTACAATGAGAGGCTTGCACACGCAGGAAGGCTAGCAGCCTAGAGCTCACTTCTCAATCACAAAATAGAAGTCTCACTGACTTACAAAACAGATTATCAAAATCCAATACATGTACTGCTTCATATCAACATCAACTATGCTAGGTTCAGTACTAGTTTAAGCTCAGTCTATTACCAAAACCTTCAGTATCAACTATATCATCTATTCTCTCACTTTCATATATCCTCTCTCATCAAAATGACCTATAAGATGTCATACATATATATGAGTCTTTTACAATATGCCTTGTTAGCTTGTACAAAAGATAATTACAATATAAAACAATAAACAAATTTTATTCCATGTCGGCTTTGAGTGTCAGTATGCATTATTGCTGTTGTCGGTGAAGTGCTTGTCGGTGTATGTAGAAGTCTATTGTGGATGCCGGTAATGGTGGGTTGACAAAAGTTTGCCAGTTGTTTGCCATCAATGACAACATCAACTATTCTCATAAGAGTATAGAATGCCAATAGTTAAGGAAAATGTAATGAACTTAAGTGGTATTTCTACTAGTGAACCAAAAGGACTGGAACCGATAGCTCATGTTTCACCAGTTATCACTTCTTCTAATGCAGATAGTGGTAAGGCAATAGAGTTCACAAGAGTTGAAAGGATGAAGAGGAAACCTTCACTGGTACCTTCTCCTTCTCCTAAAATGACAAGAACATTAAGGAAGAAGCAACTAGCTATAAGAGAGCCTAGGAAGAAATTAACTCCAAAGAAGAAACAACAACCTAAGGCACCAGATACCCTTACACCGGAGGAATTTATCAATGAAATTACACAAGAAGGTAATCTTAGTACTGTAAATAAATTTTATCATTCTTTCAAGGAGACAATAGAGGAAAGCATTATTTTGCATCTTGACATCTACAAGAAAGTTTTGATTGAGGTTGTAGATGATCTACCTAATGACTTATACATAAGATTAGAGGCTAAAAGAATGTCAATGATGGAACTGGATAAAAAGTTAAAGGTTGAAGCACTATTGGTGATTCACCCTGTTAATTCTAGGGAGGAGATTGATGAACTGATTGATGAAGCCAACCGGTCAGTTTTTATGAGTGGTCACCAGTAGGTTAGTCTAATGGTTGGGAGAGTAAAAGAAATAGTTGATGAGACTACTGACAAATGGGACATATTTTTGGTTGAAAAAGAAAAGAAAGAAGAAAGGGATAGATAGAAAATGGATGTCTTTTGAAAAGGTATATCAGAAAGATAAAAGTAAAGGTAAAATTGGTAGTGTACCTATTATAAAGGTCATTGATAACCTTTCTCCACCAGTACAAGACACCCCACCAATAACTTCAGGAACACCAGTACATACAGACAGTCAACCAGAAAAGGAGGCTGAAGAAATAACTCATGATGATACTAATCCAGAATCCGAAATTATTTTTACCATGAATGTAGATACACAAGATTTTAATATTATTATGGATAAAGAGACTGTAGAGGTTAAGACAGCTAATGCTATAAATGTTGAGATCTTTTAGTCAACGGTTAACACTGTTGACTCTCAAAACATTGAAATACCGGTGAGAGCTAAGAAACCTGATATTGAGAAACTAGCAGAAGTTGAGGTACATACATAGAGTGAGAAAATGGCAGCAACTGTAAATAAAGAGGTAATAAATGATGGAAACAAGGAAGAAATTGTTAAGGTAATTGGTCTAGTGTATGATGAAAAGAAAGTTATTACAGAACCTATCACAACCATTGTAGATTTCAGACCTACAAATGTAATAGATGTTCTTTTAGATTCAATAAGGAGGGTCACAGATTGCAATGCCTTAGTATTTAAGGCCATTGATGATACATTGCCTATTTTGAAAATGATTGCACTGGCATGTAAGATAGATCATATTGGTGGTTCTTTGGGTAAATTGGACGCATTGTCCAAATTTATTGCTTCAAATGTTCTAACTATAGATAAGGTTAATGAAAAAACTATTAAGGAAAAGGTGAATAAAGAAAAAGGTGAATTCTTTGATGAAACTATCAAGGACTGTATTGAGCATATTGATTCCTTATTACCGGTACTTAATTCCACAATTTTGGAATACAAAGAATTATATAAGGAAGCCTGCAAGCCTCATCACCTGACCAAAGACATTGATGAGGAAATAAAGAAAATACAAAAGGAGATAGATGATATAACAATAATATGATAGGTTCTTTAGAACTTACCTCAGTTTTTGATCAAGAGATGGCAGTTTTTGAGGAAAAGATAGAGAAACTGGAGTAGGAAAAAGAAAGGATAAGGTTGAAGGCCTGGGAGCTGAAAAACAAACTTGGTCCTAGATTGGAAAACCTTACAACTCAGTAGGTTCAGCTATCTAAAGCAACAATTAAAGGAGAATGATCACCAGAGCAACAAATGCATTTTCTAACCAACATGATCCAGCAGACCAAAACCATTATTTTTTACAGTAATAAATGCATGCAGAACCTAAATCTAATTCTGGCGGATATCTTTCAAATTGTACACAATCGGTTACAGGCTATGAGGTAGAATTTTGTACTCTTTGATTATTTTTGACATCCTTTGTCATTGATGCCAAAGGGGGAGTAATATGGAGAAAAATGCACAGAATAAATCACTTGCTCAGGGCGAGCACACTCTTTTTTGGGGATCAGTTTTGGACTTCATTTTTGGACAATAGTTTTTGTATTTTTCTCATGAGTGTTTCCATCAATGCCAAAGGGGGAGATTGTTGGCATTCTACACTCATATGAGAATGGTTGATGTTGTCATTGATGGCAACCAATCAGTATCAAGATTCTACAGGTTCACCAACAACGTAGACATCAGCTACTGGCACCGACAGGCACAACAAGTTCATTCATTGACATCTAGTTTACACCGACAATAAAGCATATCAGCACTCAGGCCGACATGAGACAAAGTTTTGTTTATATGAATTGTATTGTAATGTAATTAATTATTTGTAAGCCGACATGATGTATTGTAAAGACTCATATATGTATGAGATATTATAGGTTATTTTGATATGAGACAATATATAGAATAGAAGAAAGACAATTATGTAATAGATCATAGAAGATAGGTTATGTGAGTGAATATCATGCGTCGGCAAGGTTTCTAGTTATGGTTTCTGTAGACATCTAAAAATGGTCAACGCTTTTGGAGTCATACTTTAACATTTGCGCATTGCCTTATTTTAGGGTTTTTGCATCGCATTAACATTTCTTCTATGTTGTGCATTTGGTCTTTATCATTTGCAAGCATCGAGTCCTTCTTCTGCATTCCTCATTTTTATCCCTTTCGAATTAGGGTTTTGTCCTCTTGTGAATCTTGTCATTTTGCGATCAATTCGTCATCGATCCTTGTCCTCTTGTCAATCTTGTCATTTTGCGATTGATTCATCATCGATCCTTGTCCTCTTGTCAATCTCGTCAATTTTGTGATCGATTTGTCATCGATCGTTGTCCTTTTCAATCGTGTCAATTTGGATCAATTAGTCATTGTTCCTCGTCAATTGGCACCTATCAATTTGGTCTCTTTATCAATATTGGCCAATTTGTCAACCAATCTCAATCGTTTATCAGCATTGGTCCTTTGTCAATCAAAATCATGATCGAATCGACATTAATTTCTTGTTGTCTTGACCTAATTCCTTGTCCTTTTATTTCTAGGATTTTATGATTTATTCATTTAATCTTGATTGTCATTTTCCCTCTAGGTTAAATAATTTATTTATTTATCCTAAGTCTTCTTGTCACAACTAAATATTTATTTAATTGGCTAATTAATTCCCCCTCTTTTTGTGAATTAATTAATGAATGAAAAATTATTAATTAATTCACCTAATTTTCTAATTTCATCAATTTCTAATTTCCTAATTTCCAATTCATCATTTCTAACCTTATTTATTAATTGCTCCTAATTCCTAATTTTCTATTTCTCCTATTTTCTTCAATTTTTCTAATATTTCCCCTAATTTCATGGGAATGGCATTTCAATTTTGTTAATTTGTCATAATTTGTCAATCAATCAATCTTGCATGTCAATTTGTCATAATTTGTCAATCAATCAATCTTGCATAGAAAATGTCAATTTTTGTCATAATTTGTCATATTTGTCACTCTTGATTTGAAATTTCGTTTCAAATCTCTTCATGCTAATCTTGTCATCTCTCCAATTTGTCTATAAATTGGATGATTTTCTTCAATCAAGAGATCAATCAATCACGCTTCTAGTATCCTTACATTGCCATTCCATCTTAACAATCTTGCTTTCATACTGTGCCTTGGCATTTGTAGGTGAGATCAACAAACAAAGCAATTTGAAGGAGAAAGAAGGACAATGGAGAATTATGGAGGAGATATTCACATTTGTGATGGTTTGCATTTGATTTGAATGTCTTCTTTTCATATCTCTATTGAATGTTTTAGGATTGTTATCATTGCAATTTAGTTTTCGTGATTGAGCTAGTTTAATTTCGATTTGCTTTGATGGTTTCCAAATTCCTATCTACATTTTCTGGTGAACCTGTCGTGAACTAACCCCTTAACCATGTTTTTGAGTGCTGTTGAGCTGATTTGCAGGTGAAAACCCAAGAAACAGGGCAACTCAGGGCTTTCTGGACACTTCTACGCCTGTGTAGAAGGGATCTGCGCCTGTGTTAAGGAGATCTGCGCTTGTGTCAAAGAGATCTGTGCCTGTGTCAAGGCATTCTATGCCTTTGTCAAGGCATTTTGCGCCTATGTTGAGACATTCTGCGCATGTGTAAGGCCAGAAACAGAGGTGAAACTAGTGTTTTTACTTGCAAATTATTTTGTCTTCATTCTGTTCTTATATTCTAGTTTTTCTTTGGTACTGATTCTCTGTGCAGCACCTTGGCGTTACATGTGATGAAGATTGAAAATGAAACTACTAACAAATCTTATCTAGGACGCGATCAAAGACTTTTATTAAAAACATCTTGCATGTGATTTTTAAAGTAGTTGCACATTTAATTTCTTAAAGGTTAATGAACACCATGCATGCTTTGTTTGCTTTTAGTTTGATTGCATGTTTTAACCCTTAGAATTGGGCCTGCCTCCCAATTTGCCTGGCACTTCGCACAGGCATTGGTGAGAGGGAACGACCCAAAGTGGTGACGGGCTAAAGACAAGCTCTTCTGAACCACTCTAAATAACTGTGGATGCAACGAAAGTTGTAGACAATGGGTGCTGTAATGGTATTGCGACGATTTATTCGCCGGATCAATACCCACCCGAACGGAAGCCCTTACTAAAATCTCTTGTTTAAATGCCAAAATCCTTCTATCTATTGGCTCAGGCATTGTGATACGTGCATGCTGAAGACACCTCTCATGTACTCCTTAGTTAGAGATAGCAAGTTCTTGGGAAGTGATGCCCCTTGAACTCGAATCTTGGTATGCTCGAGAAGTGAGTGCACTGTAAGGGGGAGCCAGTGCTACCAATCGTCTAGCTATCCGACTAAGTGTTGTATTTCGAGTAGAGGATTCAACAAATATTGCCCTTGCCATCCATAGGATTTGTTGTAAATGTGCTTGATTGTTTTGAGTTAAAGTCAAACAAACATTTTGTCTTTTGTGATTGTCAAAGGTTAAATTAAAAAACAAACTTTCAAAAGTGCTCATAATCAACTTGGATTTTCGAAATCAACAACACAAAACACAATCCAAACAAAGGTCCAAGTTTGTCTAGGTATTCATCCAACATTTGAACATGGTCATCAACACATTAAATGTCTTTGTCTCAACATTCATGTCACTTTAGGCTAGGTTTTGCATAGTCCCACTTAGGTCCTAAGGCATATTGTCATCTCCTTTCATTTTAGTCCTTTTCATTGCAAGCATCCTCATTTTGCACTTAGGTCCAAGATCATTTCCCTAAGTTTGCATTTCATTGTCATATCCAAGACAGATATCCATTTAGGTTGCATAGGTTGCATTCTACATATTCCAAGTCATTGGTCTTCACATATCCTTATCATTGCATTGTCATATCATATCCTTAGATCATTTTCATATCATATCCTAAGTCATTGTCATAATCATTGCTTTCTTGTGTGTAGTCTCAAAAACTAGGTTTTGTCATACTTGAGTAATCTAAATCTTTGAATAAACCCTAAGTCATTGTTAGGAAGTCTAGACCTTATCAAACTTTTGTCTTTTGTCATCAATGTCATTTTGTCAAAGCTAGCTTAGTATCCAAGCATATAGGGGAGACATTGTCATTTTGTCCTTTGAGGTCTAGACATCATTTCAATTTCCTAAGGGTCTCTTTTTTAGATTTGCATTCCAAAAAGTTTGTCAAAATCTTGAAAAACAACAAAAACATAGGTTGCATTCTTGCCATAGATTGCATTTTCATATATTTAGTTTGCATTTAGTTGCATATCATACATCATCCTTTAAAAATTTCATTTGCATAGTGACATGCCTATTGAAACAAGGTCAAAATCTAAGAAGATGGGCGAACCAACATATCAACCCATTGATGACATATCAAACTCACAGTTGAAACCTAGTCAATCATTACAAATTGAAGGTTCGTCAAACACATCATTACCACCATATGGAATGGTTCAACTTGGACCACCTCCATTATATGAGCCAGTGTTTGTACCGATGAAACTGGGATATGGGAGTGTTCCACCAACACCAAGAGGAAATACACCTTTTGATTGGAATCAACCAAACCTGCAACATGAAATTCAAACATTACATGAGGAACAAACTCTTTCACAAGGATTTGGTTTAGATCAAGGCATTCGACAAGAAACAAATCCAAATATTTTACTAGATTCTTCATCAGATTCTGATGCTTCTGATGATGTTGATATGTTCCTTAAAGATCCAAAGTTGACAAAAAAGATGGATAAATTCTTGAACAAGGTCTTTAAGATGTTCCCACAAAAATATCTTGACATGATGAGTAATGTGACCTCTTCAAGTGAGCAAATCAATGTGCAAAAACAACAAGGCAGTGAGTTGTTAAGTTTCTCTCCACATCCAAATGAAGAAAATGTGCAACAAGAAACTCAACATACCTTGATGAGTAAACGTGTTTCAAAAATGCTGACAATGACTATTCCTCAAAAGTCACCATTCGACACAATAAACAATCTGTTATTTAATACAACACCTATAACACAAGATCAAATGAGGGCCACACAAATATTGACAGCTGTCCCTCAACAAGAAATGATTCCTCAAATAATTACAAGTGGATCAAAATCTAAGATGCAAGAAAGCTTTACGACTGGAATGCCTGATCTTACCAATGTCCAAAACAATTCCACAATGCAACAAAGTTCCTATGTCCCATTAAGTTCAATATATTTGCCAAATACTCAAGTACCTGTTATGCAAAATATTGTGACAGATCCTTCGATAATGGCAACACAAAGAGCCACAAATAGTGGTTTGCACCAGCAACAAATGTTGCAACAATTGAGAAATACACAAAAGGCACAATCGAATGCGCAAACACACAATGCACAACAACAACAATATCACATTCAACAACAAGTGGCAACATCTTCTGCACCATTACAAGTCAATTCAAACTTGCAACCACCATAGTGGATTGGACAAACAACACACCAAGTAAATGTGAGTGCCATACCCCATCTCAAGGAGAAACAACAAAAACCTCCCAAACAAAGTTTTTTGCAAATGATGGGATTTACATCAAGACAACAACAATTGGCACAAAGTCAACAAATTCTGATTCATCAGCATCAACAACAACATGTGCCTCAATATGTGCGAAGACAAACAAATTATCATACTTCACAACCACAATTGATGTCCATGCAATATCTACAACACCCTCAATTGCAATATCAACCAAGGCTACCAATCATGATTCCACCACAAGAAGCACAACAACAGGGTCAATGTCAAGGCACGACACGACACAACCACAGCAACAAGAGCTGTATCAAGAACTTTATACAAATCCCTTGTACTATTTGGAAATGCAAGATTTAATGCCATCAAATCCTTCTCTTTTAGAGAGTCCCATTCAAATTCCATCCCCTTGCCAAAATCCCCCATGCATATCCAAAGTCCAACCCCATGTCAAGAGGATAATTTAGAGCACGAAGAAACGTGTCTTGAAATAGATCAAGATCAAGATATCCCAGTCCATCCAATTCCAAATGATCCCCTTCCATTTCATGAAAACAATGTCCTTTCAAATCCCATTGACATTCCACTTCCTAAGAAAGATCAAGATATCCCTTCCATCCTTTCCAATGATCCCATTAAAAGTCAAGAGCAAAGCACCTTTAAAGAGGATTCTAATGATCTTCCTCCTTGTCAAGATAAAATTATTCCTTTAAATCCTCCACAAGATCCTTTTGTTCCTCCATCTCCTTGTCTTAATGCTCCATATACACTCCAAGATCGCATTTCTTTTGATGATCCCATTATTTCTCCCATTCCATCTCTTGAAGAGCTTGTCATTAAACCATGTCCACTACACAATCCTAGTCCCCCTCATGGTCCTAATCCCCCTCATTATTCTAATGTGTTAGTGCAAGATGTTCATGAACCCTCGACATGCATAATGGGTTCTTCCACTTTGGTGCAATCCGATCCACTTCAAGATCTCATTATTTCTCTCATATCATAGCCACCTCATAATGGACTCGCATCTTCTTCCCAAAGAAAAGAGTATCCTACATGTCAAAATATTCATAAAGGCAAAGGAGTAGATCTCCATAAGCAAGCATCCCTTCATGTTAAAGAAAATATTTAGGATCATGGCCTCAGTGAAATTCCTCAAGATGTGGGTACCCCTACTAAATCCAGCATCCCTTCAAAATCCAAACATACACCTTCCCCATCAGATTTCCATCCATCTTAGGTCCTTATATCCCTTTGTCCTCTATGCAAGGTCAGCAAAGGCACACATCTTTGAGAACCTTCCAGTCATCCAAAAGAAGACCATTTCATTCATATCCATCCATGCATTCCTTTCCCCCTCCAAGCAATTTGGATGCCAAGCATAAAAGTCATAAGTCTATAAATCCACATGTATTCAAGGATCAGCATGTCCAATATAATCGACATGTCAAAACAAAGAACAATATGATCTATAAAGAAAAAGAAATATCCAAAAGGCCACAAAGGCCCACTGAGAAAAATAAAGCAAAGTCAAAATATATATGGGTTCCTAAATCCCTTGTGCAAGCAATGCACTCCAAGGAACCACAAAAGCATGAAAAATCAAAAACCATGTGGATCCCTAAGTGGCTCCTTGAAGCACAAAAGCTTAAAGAAACATCCAACTTGCCATCCAAAGTTTCTATTCCTCCATCCAAACCTTCCAAGCCTATTTTTCCACCACCTTCTTCATCCATTTTGGGTCCTTATGTCCCAAAATCCATAGCCTTTCCTTCCTCAAAATCTCAATATCCAAAATACATTTTTCCTCCATCAATCCATCACCCCTCAAGGTGTGTGCCAATGTTGATCTTGCCTTCATTTCCATCCAGTGAAGCCCAATTCTTCCAATACCCTATCCATTTTCCAATGCATATTTTCCATCCTTCGATCCCTTTGATCCCATCCTTTACATAAATCCTTGCCTTAATTTCATCTCTTTTTCCGTGTCCTTATCCTACCAACGTCTTTGAGCATACTTTTAAAGGTCATGGTCCATTTTTTTCAAGGCTACTATCCAAACAAAAAGATATTGAGTTCTTCTTCCATCCCCTATCATGTGTCCATCTTCTATTGAAAAGTCAAAATACCAAAAAAAAAAAAAAAAAAAAAAAAAAGTGAGAAAAAAAAAAGTAAAGCAAAAATTATTCGTCCATTGGTGAAAACCAGGCAAACAGGTGCCTTGGGCAAGTACCATGATGAAAACCTGGCAAACAGGCATCATGCGTAATCTATGAACTTCTTGCATACCATACTTGGGGACAGGTTATATCCTATCATATCCTTTTGTCCTATTACCATTCATTATCCTGTCATATCCTATTACACTTCATTATTCTATCATGTCCTATTACCCTTCAATCCTATTATCCCTCATGCACACATCCCCTTTTCCACATTTGATCTTGATAAGGCTAAGGATCATCATGAGCATCATGCATCTTGTTTGCAGCTTTTAGTCCATCATATCTTTTGGTCTTTATCCATTTGCTTATTACAACCTTTCATCCATATTCCCTGGCTTATTGCAACTTTCTGCCACTATCCCTTAGCCAATCTTGACTTTCAGTCCATGTCCCTTATCCATTCTTGGTCTTGCTTATCCTATCCATATCTTATCACTATCCATACACTCTTTTTCATTCCTTGATCTTGATCTGACATAAGGATGCAAAATTTAAACATGGTTTCAAAAACCTCTTGACATGTTCCTCATGCCATGTCACTACTTTACATTGTCATATCTAGTCTCTTGTCCCATCACGCAATAGCCCTTGAAAATTGCATCTGTATTGTCTCCATGATAAAAGGCCTTTGTCTTCCCTCTATCCACCAACATTTCAAAAAGCCTATTTATTCACCTGTCATATTCCTTGCCTTGCTAGACACTAGGGGCAAAATTGAAAAAATTGAAAAATGTCCTGAAATAATCCAAAAAAATCAAATAAAATCCTGAAATATAAAAAAAAATCAAATAATGTCCTGAAAAAATCCCTAAAAATCAAATAATGTCTTGAAAAAATCCCTAAAAAGTCAAATAAAGTCCTGAAAAACGAACAAAAAAATTTCAAAACATCAAAATCCAAAAACAATTCCTTTGGCATTTTGCATTTTGTCAATAAATGGTCCCCTTTGTGCATTGACAATTTGCTGAGCATAAATCCAATGACAATCAATCAAACATTTGTGTAGACAACAAACAGATAACATGTTACAACACTGCGCTTTACTGAAATCATGCGTTAATAAATGAACTTTTCAATCAAACCAGACATTCAAATTGATCAAAATTGTCATATCAATCAATCAACATCAATATCATTTGTCCTTGTCAACATTATCATGGGTCCTATATAGGGTGTGGTATTCTCGAAACTAGACTATGTCTTGTCTTCGACGGGGTATCGCATTCCCTAAAACTAGACAGCATGATCATTCTTGTTTTCCACTTTTGACAATAACAATCAGACTGTTTGTTTGACTTGGTTGAATTTGTGTGTCTTATCTTTTTACTAATTTATCTTTGGCTTCGATCATGTTCCTATGTTGCTCGAGGATGTCACTGAGTGATTTAGAGTGACTGGGATGGTTCATGGTCCCCTTTCCTTTTTTTTGTTGTGTTTGCTATTTGTGGAATGTTTGTCACAAACTGGGGCAACTATATCATTGGGTGTCTGTGATAAGTATGTTTGCTTTGTGAACGCCGCACATACCTTGACTCTTGATGTATGCACCCTAGGATGCTTCACTCATTCCTTGTGTGCGATGTGTCTATCTTTTGCAAAAGGGGTTGTGTTCCAGCTCAGGCCTTCAATGCCATGATGCTTTGCATTCGCTTTGCTAGAATAAATAAAGGTTCTCACCTACTTATGTGCATTTGTGAAAGCAAGTTTTCCTTCATCTCTAACTGTCCTCTATCTAATTTCTTCTTACTAACATTTCTTCTATCAGTCTTGGTAGTCCATTCAAACCTATCATCTTCTATTATTCTTATCGATCACTTGGCCTCTTTTCTGCATTTTTCCGGCCAATTCCTCAAGGGGGCATGCATATGTCATTGTTATTGTTTGGGGCATTTTCATTATTGTTCTTTGAAACAACACTTAAAATCACATTGTCTCAAAGAGGGGCAAAATGTAGACATCTAAAAATGGTCAATGCTTGCGGAGTCATACTTTAACATTTGTGCATTGCCTTATTTTAGGGTTTTTGAGTCACATTAACATTTCTTCTATATTGCGCACTTGGTCTTTATCATTTGCGAGCATCGAGTCCTTCTTCTACATTCCTCATTTTTATCGCTTTCGAATTAGGGTTTTGTCCTCTTGTCAATCTTGTCATTTTGCGATCGATTCGTCATCGATCCTTGTCCTCTTGTCAATCTTGTCATTTTGCGATCGATTCATCATCGATCCTTGTCCTCTTGTCAATCTCATCAATTTTGCGATTGATTTGTCATCAATCATTGTCCTTTTCAATCGTGTCAATTTGGATCAATTAGTCATTGTTCCTCGTCAATTGGCGCCTATCAATTTGGTCTCTTTATCAATCTTGGTCAATTTGTCAACCAATCTCAATCGTTTATCAGCATTGGTCCTTTGTCAATCAAAATCATGATCGAATCGACATTAATTTCTTGTTGTCTTGACCTAATTCCTTGTCCTCTTATTTCTAGGATTTTATGATTTATTCATTTAATCTTGATTGTCATTTTCCCTCTAGGTTAAATAATTTATTTATTCATCCTCAGTCTTCTTGTCACAATTAAATATTTATTTAATTAGCTAATTAATTCCCCCTCTTTTTGTGAATTAATTAATGAATGAAAAATTATTAATTAATTCACCTAATTTTCTAATTTCATCAATTTCTAATTTCCTAATTTCCAATTCATCATTTCTAACCTTATTTATTAATTGCTCCTAATTCCTAATTTTCTATTTCTCCTATTTTCTTCAATTTTTCTAAAATTTTTCCTAATTTCATGGGAATGGCATTTCAATTTTGTTAATTTGTCATAATTTGTCAATCAATCAATCTTGCATAGAAAATGTCAATTTTTGTCATAATTTGTCATATTTGTCATTCTTGATTTGAAAATTCCTTTCAAATCTCTTCATGCTAATCTTGTCATCTCTCCAATTTGTCTATAAATTGGATGATTTTCTTCAATCAAGAGATCAATCAATCACGCTTCTAGTATCCTTACGCTACCATTCCATCTTAACAATCTTGCTTTCATACTATGCCTTGGCATTTGTAGGTGAGATCAACAAACAAAGCAATTTGAAGGAGAAAGAAAGACAATGGAGAATTATGGAGGAGATATTTGCATTTGTGACGATTTGCATTTGATTTGAATGTCATCTTTTCATATCTCTATTGAATGTTTTAGGATTGTTATCATTGCAATTTAGTTTTCATGATTGGGTTAGTTTAATTTTGATTTGCTTTGATGGTTTCCAAATTCCTATCTATAGTTTCTAACTGAGCTTAAACCGGTACTGAATCAAGCATTACAGATGCTATTTTGAGCAGTACATTGTCTTGGATTTAATTATCCATTTTGTAATCAATGAGACTCTTTCATTGAGTAGTGAGCTCTAGACTGTTAGCCTTCCTGCATGTGTAGGCCCCTATTGTAAGTAATATTTATTCATATTGGCCAGTGAGTAGATATTGTGGGTCACAAATCCCACCGAGGTTTTTCCTTTACCAGGTTTCCTCGCCAAAATATCTTGTGTTATGGTGTGCATTTATGTTGTCTCTGTTATTTCTCTTTGTTGTATTATTACTTGTTTATTGGTACATTAATTTGGGTTGCAAAATTATAAATAAGTTCAAATATTCCAATAACCAGTTAGACACTGATTCACCCCCCCTCTCAGTGTCTTTGGGACTGTCATTGCATCTAACATCATACACCATTAATGGATTGGTTGTTTCCTTTAGCAAATGGGTACGAAGATCAAATCTTGTTGCAGGATAGGTTCAATTGCATGACATCTTGTCTTCCTCGAACCACAATCTTCTAGCATCCTCCATGACTTGTGGGTTCTTTATAAAAGTTGACCTTCTTTCTGACTGTTACGTTGATGCACACTTCACTAACCTATGTATTATCACCACCTGGCTTCTAGCTATCATCTTTGTCGACATCCACCTCTACTTGGTTTTCTATGTCAGTTTGACATTCTTCATTGACCAATATTGATTACCGGTTCAGCTCACCTTACCGATATGACCTAACTCCACCAGTGGGCCTTCATTCTAGCATACCTCTTCTCTGTTGATGGGTCAACTTAGCCTTTCATCAAACATGTTGGTCTTACTGCTCAGTCTATTTATCGACAACATTAATCTTCTCTGAGTATACCAGTTTACATCCTTCAGTTCTTCTTTTGCTTGCTTTCTTTCCTTACCAATGAGCGTGCTTTACCAGAAGATGACACAATTCATGTGTATCAATAACCTTCCTTTTGTTTTCTTACTCACATATTGATTGATATTATTTGTCTTACTTTTCTTATACCGGTCACCACTTCTTACTCACCTATGACCATGCCAAACCAGTTGACATCAATGACAACTTAATGCCAATAATCCCAACAAACTAATCTTTATAATGCAATCCAAATTCATATGACACAACCTCTTATGTCATAGCCAACTCTCACCAATATGTGAAATCAAACATGTCTTCTCACCAAAGTTCAAATGAAAAATGTTACTGTTAGGACCCGGAGGCAACTGAGAGGGGGGGAGTGAATTAGTTGTCTATTAATTTCAACTCAAATATAACTTAATCAAAATTGATACATAATACCGGTAAACTAAACTTAATGCCCGTTAACAGATTAATAGTTAATATCAATACCAGTGAAACTTAAAGCATGAAACAGAAAGAGAAACAACATCCACAACACATAACACATATATTTGTAAGTGGAAACCCTGTAAGGGAAAAAATCACGGTGGGAAACCTTACCCACAATCAGATGATACTACTATAGATAGTATGTGTGTACAAATGGGGTTTTGCACATGCAAAAAGGCCAACTGCCTAGAGCTCACTAATCATAAAATAGGAGTCACACTGACTACAATTGGATGATTAAATCCAATGATAATATACTTCTCAAAGTAGCATCTCCCATGCTAGATTCAGTACTGGTTAAGCTCTAATAATCACCTTCTCTATGGTCTTCTCATGTGATTTTCAATATTTGCACATACCATGTTACAATACCATAACCATATACCACATCTCTCTATTATATATCTTCCTTCTAACTATTACATCATCTCACAAATGAGATCTTACATATATACCAAAACCTAAGACCAAACGTGTAGGTTGGCTAATAAAGAATATTACAATAAAATTAATTACAGCTAAGTCAAGATGCGATGCATCATGTTGGCTCAATACAATTACAACAATATCCAATCAATTAAATCATCTCCATAACGTGTCGTGCTGATCTGGAATAGATAATGCATGTTGGTCCATAACCTAGACCAATTTTCCGGTAACAACAAATATGTCAACCCGATTAGACGAATAACCAAAATACCAAAACCAAGTGTCCAAACCAAGTCTTCAACATAACCAAGTGATCTCTAGATGATAACAAGTCATCCTCAGTGCTGGTGAACAATATAACCTGTCGGTGAACCAAATACCAGTGATTGTGCATAAGTCATTGAACTTGCTAGTGAACATAACCAAATATCTTTAGAAGGATAAGTGTTGACATCAATGATAAAACCAATGCAACACATCCATAATACCAACAATATCCCCCTTTGGAATTGATGGCAACACAAACATAGAAAAACATCTAAGTGCCAAAACAGAATGCCAAAAAACAAAAACCAACAATCTCCAGAATAGATCAATACCAAAAATAAAAATTACAAATGCAGAGAGTACATATCTCTCCCCCAATGAATAATCTGGTATTTTAGAGTGAAATACTAGACTATTAGATATATCAATTGCTGCTGAATTATCACAATAAATGATTATAGGTTCTTTGCATTTTACCTTTATGTCCTTCAACATTTTCTTAATCCATAATACCTGAGTACAATTAGTTGCTGCTGCAACATATTCTAATTTTGCTGTTGATAATGATGTACAACTCTATTTCTTGCTCAGCCATGAAATCAATCTACTACCAAGAAATAATGCCCCGTCGGTGGTGCTCTTTCTGTCATCTACATCTCCTGCCCAATTAGCATTGGTGTATGCACATAAATCAAAATTTTCATCTTTAGGATACCATAAACCAAGATTTGTTGTGCTATGGTGCAGGAGTACCTAACACAAAGGCACAAAAGGAGTCTATAAGAGGATAAATATCAATTCATAAGTATATTCAATTACATTTTCATTTGTAATGTCATTTTGAGTCAATATGAATCAATAAGTAAGGCTAAAAGAGCCCATTGTAATGAGTTGTCCAAGTTGTCCTAATAAGGTCTTGAATTAGTCATTTGGTAAAATTTGTATAAAATATCCTTGGAGGGATAAAATGGTGACAAAAATACATTGTTATTACATCCTAATATGTTTTGAAGGTTATTTTGAAGGCTTAAAGTCATTTGAGTCAAAAGTTGTAAAAGTTGTAAAATGCAACTTTTCAAAAGTTGTAAAAAGACCAAAACGGGAAGTTGTATGGTCATAAGAGGAAGTTGGGTAGTTGTAACTTCCATGTGAAGATGAAAAGGCTATAAAATCTCTATGATGGTCATTCATAAGTGGGTGTAAAAATTGGAGAAGGAATTGGAAAGCATTGGAAACATTTTGGTATCATATTTTCATTGTTTTCAATCTCTTGTTTTGTGATCTTGGAAGTTTTTCCTCTTGTTTCCAGGCCTGGTACGACAATGTACAGCCTAGAAACAAGTTTATTTATATCATGATAATGTATTATATTGAATAATATTTCCATTTCTTTTGGTTTGAGTTGATTTCATGCATTTTTGAGAAAGTTATGAGAGTTTTGGTGAAAACCGTTTGGAACTACCCAAAACCCTGATTCACAGCGACCAGTTTTGGCACAATCATCATAACTTTGGATTTCACCATTGGATCCTTCTATAATTTTGAAGAAATTTTTATAACTATCATTTCTAAAATCTAACAGGAGCGATTATTTGAGTGATTAAAATTGTAAGAGTTATTAATGACTATTCATGACTGTAATTTCATGACCAGAATAGAGTAAATTTCGTAGTTTGGACAAATTCTTGGTTTTCATTTGCAAGAAATGAATAGATGAAGGGTTTAAATGATTCAGTTTTAATGCATGATAAATGGATCTACAATAATTATGGATTGATATATATGGAGAAGATTTGATAATGGTTACTTGGTTTTTTTTTCATGATGCTCTGCATCACTTCTAGATACCGGAAAATCTTTTTCACTACTGATTCATGATTTTCTCTAGGATTACTTTGAAATCTTGAAACAATACATACTGCATTCATTATATCAGGTCTTGTTTGTGTCAAATACAATATACCTCCAATCATAGATTTGTATCTTGTCGGATTAACAGGAGCTGACTCATCCTTCAATGTCAATTTATCAGTTGTAGTCATTGGAGTACTTACCGGTTTAGAGTTTTCCATACCAAATTTATTCAGTAGTTCCGTCAATTACTTTGTTTGACATATGAATATACCTTTATGAGTCTATGAAATCTGCAATCCTAAAAAGAATTTTATCTCTCCAATCATAGACATTTCAAATTCTTCCTACATCTTATTAGCAAAGTTTTTACACAATTCATCTTCTCCTCCAAAAATGATGTCATCAACAAAAACTTCAATAACCAAGATGTCTTCATTAGTCACTTTTAAATATGAGTTGTTGTCAGCATTACCTTTAGTGTAACCAAGCTTCAAAAGATATTAGTCCAATCTACCATACCAAGCTCTAGGAGCTTGCTTCAATCCATATAAAGCTTTCCTTAATCTGCATACCATATCTTTATCATTTGTCAATGAAAATCCATCATCTTGTTCAATGTAAACTTCCTCTTCAAGATCACCAATCAAAAATGCACATTTTACATCCATTTGATATACTTTATAGTTCTTGTGTACTGCAAATGAAAGAAATAATCTAACTGCCTCAATTCTAGCTACCAGTGCAAAGGTTTCATTGTAATCAATTCCCTCTTTCTGTGAATATCCTTTACACACTAATCTTTCTTTGTTTCTAATTACCTTACCATCTTCATTAAGTTTATTTCTGAATACCCATTTAGTTCCAATTTCATTTTTATCTTTAGGTTGGGGAACCAATGTCCATGTATTGTTCTAATTCATCTTCCATAGCTTTAATCCAATGTTTATCTTTACATACCTCAATAAAAAATGTTGGTTCAATTTGAGAAATTAAACATACCTCTTCATTTGCCAGTCTTCCTCTTGTCGTAACTCCTTGATACTTATTCCCAATTATCTGACTTTCAAACTGATTCAGTCTTACATACCTAAGTGTATTCACTTGTTGTTGTTCTTTAGTCACTATGGAATTATCTGATGATGTCATTGTGACTGGATCAACATTTTGTATCGGTGCACTCTGTATAGGTTCATTTGTGATCATGTCAACTACCGGTTCAGAATCCATAGACCTTGAGTTTCCTCTAAAGTGTTCATCTATCTTCACATTTGCACTCTCAATGATTTTTTGCAATCTTTTATTAAAACATCTATATGCTTTGTTCTTATATGAATAACCAAGAAATATTTCTTCATCACTTCTAGTATCAAATTTGCCAATATACTCATCTCTCATAATGTAGCATTTGCTTCCAAATATTTTGAAATATTTAAGAGTAGGAATATTACCAAACAATAATTCATTAGGTGTCTTACCGGTTTCACCTTTGATGTGAACTCTATTGAAAGTGTAAACCGCTGTATTCACTGCTTCTCTCCAGTACACATGAGGTAGATTTTCTTCTGATATCATGCTTCTTGCTGCATCCAGAATATTTTTGTTCTTCCTTTCGACAACTCCATTTTGCTGAGGTGTCTGAGGTACTGATAGTTTTCTTCTAATTCCATTTACTTCACAAAATTTTTTGAACTTCTTAGATGTAAATTCACCTCCTTGATCTAATCTTAAACATTTGATTTTCTTATCGGTTTCATTCTCTACCATTGCCTTGAATAATTTGAATTTCCCAAAAGCTTTTGATTTCTCCCTGAGAAAGGTAACCCAACACATTCTAGAATAATCATCAATGATTAGCACAAAGTATCTATCTCCCTGTAGATAACTTTTGTATTCAAAATATGTTATTTTAATCACTGAGCTGGAGCTCGGTGCAGAGGTTCGTGATCCTTGTGTTGGTTCCCTAAAGTAGGAATGGTACTCCTCGGGTTGGTGCCCTAAATGTTGTAACCGAGGTTTTCATTGTGAGGCTAGATTGGAGCAGTAGTCTCCAACAACACTTCTCATCGAGGTTTTTCCCATCTTGGGTTTTCCTCGTACATCTGATGTCATGTGATGTCCCTTTTATGTGTGGTTGCATTTGTCCGAGTCTCCCATCTAATCGATATGTTTACTTTATGTTAGATCTGTTAACCGGTATACACACATAGGATATGAAAGGGAAAAGTTTGGAAATCACTTATTCACCCCCCCTCTCAATGACATCTAGTGTTCAACAAGGATGAGCCTACCAATTACTATCTATCCTCCTTAAGTAGTTTTATTAAGTCAAGATGCATTTTTGGGGTGCAATATCTTCTTAATGTTGACTTGCTTAATTGCTTGAATTATGGTTTCTTGATTTCACTTTTTTAAAATACAATTTTTTGGAAGTCATACTAATGGTTGTAAATTTAAGCTCCTTTGGACTAATTGAACAAATAGTTTTCATATGGTCCCTTACCTCAAGTACATTTTCAATTAAGCCTTGACTAAATTTAAATTTTGTTGCAATGGTGGCAACATTTTTATTTTGGTTATTTATGTGATTTCTAATGGAATTTACTTAATGATCTCTTGATCATATGATATTTTAATTTTATAGAGGCCTAGTCTTCTTTGTTACTACTATTACATGTAAAAATTTGTTGCATTTTGTGTACAGGGCACCTCAATAGTATGGATAAAAAGGGAAGAAGGTATTTAGAGGATTCCATAAAATGTCATGGTTTTCAAGGCATTGGATAACCAAGATACTAATGCCTATAGTAACACATTTCCCTAATCCCATAGGAATATAAGACCAATTTAAACTAGAATTTAGTCCATTTTCAAGGATTTTAATATCATAAATGTAATGTAAAAATTTTTGATGTAGAATTGTGAATGTTTATTTAATGAATTTTTAACTTGCCTTGAGCCACTAGGATGCGAGTTAGCTTCTTAGTTCGCCAATTTTAGAATTAACCTTTTATGACTTTTAAAAGGGATGAAATGTGGTATTTTTAAAGTATTTCCATGGGTTTTATACTCTTAGGGTAGGTACCTATGCATTAGGGTAGGCACCCCAATTTTTCTATGTTGCCTTCTCATTTTCATTTTGTTTTTAATTTATTTATTTATTTTTCCCTCTCTCTTCGAGTTTTCTTTCTCTCTTTCCTTATCCTTTCTCTTCTTTCTCTTCTCCCCTTTTATTTTTCTACCCCTTTGAGGCTTGTGGGGATCAATATTCAAAGGTTCCCTTTTTATTTTGGGAGTCAAGGACCCCAAACCCCCGAGTTTTGTTTGGCATGCCCTCTCTTTTAGGGATTGAGGTTGTTGCAACTCCCAACCCTTGAAATAACCTTGAGGTGATCAAGGATCGGAGGTGGAGGTACCTTCCTTCGTAGGTGCACCTACCACACTTGATGATCCGTGTGTTATGTCTCATCACGTATCACAACACCTGCATTTAATGTTAGGGTTAGAAATTTCTTTCTTTCCATCATAAATATCTAGATGTTACTTGGTTAAAAATTTATAAACCTTTTCTCTCATTTGGAAATTCCATCGATGCCCTAAGAACCAACAATAGAGATTAAAAAAATCTAATGGATGGGATTCTGTTGGAATCCAAGAACACTGAGAGGGGGGGTGAATCAGTGTCCTATAATAATGATCAATTTTAACCATATTAAAACATGCATACACCAACCGATATATTGGTACATATAGAATTGAAAGAAGTAAAGAAACCAATAAGCTAATCACATAAATGGATACCATAACACACAAAATTATATGTGGAAAACCTCAAAGAGGAAAAACCACGGTGGGATTTGTGACCCACAATATCAGTTCACTAGCCATATGGAGAGATATTACAAAATATAGGGGCTTGCACTTGCAGAAAGGCTTACAACCTGGAGCACACTGCTCAATTACAAAAGCAGCCTCACCGACTACATACAAATCCAGACTAGAATCTAGAGAAATGATTGAACTGCAAAGTTGTCATCTTCTATGCCTAAATACAGTTTTGGTTAAGCTCTGTTTGTTCTGGTCCGAAACCCTAAACCCTTTACCAGAATACCCCTTTACAAAATATCCTCACATACATGATCTCTCTGATATATTTGGTATTTCCTTCATTATTTCCATTCCCATTCTTATTACAAAAATGGTCTAACCAACTGACCCATATACCCTTTACAATTTATCATGCCTTATGTCGGCTTACAAAGATATTTACAATATGAATATACATGTCGGCTAGATAACATAAATACATGAATATTAAAAACAATTGTTGTGATGGATCAAAAGATGTTGGCCTCCAATACTAATAACCTGATTCTAAACCATGTCGGCCTGCATTGCCAATAACCAAAGAGTTCCTTCCATCCTGTCGGTGTCGGTGCTGGTGTTGGTGTAGTGCCTGTTGGTGAAGTGTCTATCTGTACACAACTAACCCAAAATATGAAGCCAGAATAAAATGTCATGTTTCCATCAATGATAACATAGTGAAACCAACCAATTGAGTGTCAATTTCCAACAATATCCCCCTTTGGAATTGATGGTAACACTCATGTGAAAAATTGGTCATGGTTTCCAACTGCCAGTTTCATCTTGAACCTGCTCCCCCTGAGCTGAATATCCATCAACCCAAAATACTCCATATCTCCATATCTCCTAATGTATACAACTCCCTTTTTTTCTTTTTCACATCTATATCACTCCCCCTTTGACATCAATGCCATCAAAAATTCCAAAAATAATACCAAAAATCCAAAACCAGGACAAAGAATGAAAGATACTGTACAATGAATATCCCAAAAATACCTTATCGAAGCTTAATATATTTCAAAATATCCGGATAGGCCTTCTCCAATAGCTCAAGATAGATATCCCAACTAGATTTGAAAGTTCCAGAAATAGATACAAGTCCATTTAGCATATGGGCATATGATCCTTTCTCATTTAACTCTGCTAGTGTGGGCTTACCAACCATATCTATACACTCCTTATGTACACTAAGTGAATCCAACTGGGGACTCACCAAACCTCTAAGACTTCGGGCTCTTCTTATGATTTTTTCTTTCTTTCTCAAAAGCAGAAACTTGGGCTTCAAAAACCAAAATCTGACCATCAATGGATGTAGTTAATGAATTCATTCCATCAAAAAGAATTGGCTATACTTATAATTTTCTCCAAAGATTCCTTAATCCTCTTATCCAAATTAACTATAAGACAATCTATGTTACAACATACTCTATAAATATTTGTACATTGCTTTAAAGAATTATCTATCAATTTTAACTTATCATTAATTTCCTTCTTTTCAGACTCAATCATTTGATCAAATGTAGCTCTCTTTGCCTGTGAGGACCTCTTCAGTGCTTATCGGTTTGAAATTTGCTGCAAGGATTGAAAATCCTTTGAAATGTGTTCAATGATTATCTTAAGCTTGTCGGATGGGCTCACTTCATTGTCAAACTTACACTCTGGGACTAGTCTATGCAAAACAGTGATAGACTGATCAATAACACCTTTATCTATAGATCCCTCTTTCAACATTTTCTGTGCAACCATCATCATGAGTTCAATAGAACTCATCTTGGTTAATCTTTTATTTTCAACCTACGAGGTATCAATTGACAACAATGATGAACCTACTACCGGTTCCCTGTCAGATTCCCCTTTCTTCTCCTCTAATGATTTAACCTTTGTAGCTTCCTCAATTGCATCGGTGGCTTCACCACTTGGTGTAGTCTCAGTAATAGTCAGTTCCTGCCTAAGAACTGTAACCTTGTCCTATACATCTGTATCTGGAGGAGTGTTTTTTGGTATTATGGATGTGTTGCATTAGTTTTATCATTGATGTCAACACTTATCCTTCTGGAGATCTACATTGTTGATTTAGCATTATGGTTATATTGGTTTACTATTGAACCGACACTTTGGTTCACCGGCAAGTTCAGTGACTTATGCATAGTCACTAGTATATTGTTCACTAGTAGGTTATATTGTTTATTGGCAAGTTATATGGTTCACCAACACTGATGATGACTTGTTATCATCTGGAGATCACTTGATTATGTCGAAGACATGTTTTGGATACTTGGTTTTTGTGCTTTGGTTATTGGTCTAATTGGGTTGACATATTTTTTGTTACCGACAGATTGGTCTAGCTTATGGACCAGTATACGTTATCTATTCCGGATCAGCACAACATGTTATGAAGATGATTTATTGATTGAATATTGTTTTAAATGTATTGAGCTGACATGATGCATCACATCAAGACTTATTTGTAATTGATTTTAATTGTAATATTCTTAGTGAGCTAACCTACACATCTGGTCTTAGGTTTTGTTTATATGTAAGATCTCATTTGTGAGATGAGATATGGTATGGTATGTAAGGTTATAGTATGGTATTGTAACATGGTATGTGATGTTAGGTCCCGGAGACAACTGAGAGGGGGGGGTGAATCAGTTGTCCAATAAATTCAACCAAAATTAACTTAACCAAAACTTAATGCTTAATACCGGTAAACCAAACTTTATGCCGGTAGATAGTCTTAACAGTTAATTGCAGTACCAGTAAAGATTAATGCATGAAACATAAAGACAATAACATCCACAACACATAACACAAATATTTGTACGTGGAAACCCTGTAAGGGGAAAAACCATGATGGGAAGCCTTACCCACAATTAAATGATACTACTGCAGATAGTATGTGTGTACAATATGGATTTTGTACATGTAGAAAGGCCAGCTGCCTAGATCTCACTGCTCAATCACAAAATGAGAGTCACACTGACTACAATTGGATGGTTAGATCCAATGATAATGTACTGCATAAAATAACATCTTTATATGTTGGATTCAGTACCGGTTTAGTTATGACTGCCTTCACAAAATCCTTCCTTCAACCTTCAAATGATGTCTACATGTATAGCTCTACTTGTTTTTGCATATACCTTATTACAATCCTTTTTGCAATCACATATTAATCTCACAAATGAGATCTTACATTTATACCATAAACTAAGACCAATTTGAATAGGTTGGCTCACTAAAAGATATTATAATAAAATCAATTACAAATAAATCAATATCCGATGCATGATGTTGACTCAATACATTTACAATAATAATAAATCATCTCCATAATGATCTGGAATAGATATACCTGCTGGTGCTTATCTTGGACCAATTTGTCGGTAACAACAAATATGCAAACCCGAATAAACAAATAACCAAATCATCAAAACCAAGTGATCGAATAATGTCTTCAACATAACCAAGTAGTCTCTAAGTCATTCCAAGTGTCGGTGAACCAAATACCGGTGACTATGCATAAGCCTCTGACTTGCCGGTGAACATAACCAAAGATCTCCAAGTGCTGATAAGTGTTGACAAGTGATGACAGGTGTTGACATCAATGACAAAACCATATCAACATATCCAAATTGCCAACATGTGCGAATATTGAAGATCATATGAGCAAACCATAGAGAAGGTTCAAGGAAGGTTTGAAGGTGTTTGTCAGAACTTAACCGGTACTGAATCCAACATTGGAGATGCTATTTTGAGCAGTACATTATTCTAGGATTTAACCATCCTACTGTAGTCATTGCGACTCCCATTTGAGCAGTGTGCTCTAGGCGATTGGCCTTTCTGCATGTGCAAACCCCATTTTGTACACACATACTATCTATAGTAGTATCATCTGATTGTGGGTAAGGTTTTCCATCATGGTTTTTCCCCTTATAGGGTTTCCACATCAAAATCTTTGTGTTATGGATGTTGTTTCTCTTTGTGTTTCATGCATTAAGTTTCACTGGTATTGAAATTAACTGTTAATCTGTTAACCGATAGTAAGTTTGGTTTACCGGTATTAAGTATCAAGTTTGAATAAGTTATAATTGGGTTGAAATTAATTGACAACTGATTCACCCCCCCCTCTCAGTCACCTTCTAGTTCCTAACAATTGGTATCAGAGCTATGTCCTCTTTTTGCAGAAGCCTAACAGTTTGAGGAGATCCTATGGCAAAAAACATTTTCAGGAAGGACAATCCTAAACTTGATGGAACTAACCATGGTATATGGAAGATCAGAATGGAGGCACATTTGAATTGCATTGGAAGAGACATATGGGAAGTTACAAAGAATGGCTATGTTGGTCCTACTCTGAATCAACCTAATCCACCAACATTGGGTAAAGATCAAGAAAATGATTGCAAAGCAAGAGAAGCACTTTTGAGCACATTATCAGATCAGCAAATCATGGGATTATTAGACCGATCTACTGCTAAAGCTATTGGGGATAAATTTGAGACATTGAATCAAGGAGATACCACTGTCAAAATTGAAAAATTGTAATGTTATTCAGTCAGGTATGGAAATTTGAAAACGGAAGAAGATGAAAGAATTTCTGCTTTTATGGGAAGAGTTAATGAATTTTTTTTAGGAATACAATGTTGTGGAGGATCCTTAAGTGAAGATGAAATTGTTTCTAAAGTTCTAAGATCTTTTCCATCGGCATACAAAATGAAAGTAACTTCTATTAATGAGTTGAGAGCAATGCCTAATACATCAGTATCTAGAGATACCTTGGTTGGAAAACTTTCAGCATTTGAGCTTGAGGAATTTGGTCATGTTGCTACAATTAAGATAGATTTAGCCTTCAGAGCATCATTAGCTGCAACATCATCATTGTCATCTGACAAATCTGACTGGAAAGCACTTTATGCAAAAGAAATTGAAGATATCAGGAGAGAAAATGAATAACTGGAAGAACTTAAAGCACTATTTGCAAGGGAAATGCCTAAAGGTCCAGTTGGAAGTAAGTATGATGGTAAAGCACCATTTAAATGTTTTAATTGCAATAAAGTTGGTCATATAGTATCTAGATGTCCTGATAGACATGCAAGATTGAGAGAGGAAGCTAAAATAACATATAAGCCTAACCTTGAATATCAGAGATAGAGATTTAAGAAGAACATAGATAAATCATGTTACTATGCTCATGAAGGAGTTATAGATGATTTTGATGAAGAACCGGCAGAACATGGATGGGCTTTTGTTTCAATAAAAGAAGATCAACCGACACCTACTATTCCACTGGTAAAGCACACCCTGGCAGCTAAAATTGAAGAAAAAGATGAATGGATCATTGATAGTGGATGTTCACATCATATGACTAGTTATAAAAGTAAATTCTTATCTTTTCAAGAACACAATGGAGGTCTAGTAAGATTTGGCGATGATAAAGCTTGTTCAATCAAAGGAAAAGGCACTATATCTTTGGATGGTAAGCACAATACTGACAATGTTTATTATGTGGAAGGTTTGAAGCATAATCTTTTGAGTGTTGGTCAATTAGTTGAAAAGAGATTTCAATTACAATTCAAGAATGGTAAATGCAAAATCATGAATAGAACTGGATTGGAGATTGCAACCTGTAATCAGACTAAAGGTAATATCTTTCATTTGAACAACAGTGATAGGACATGCTTGATTGCACATATTGATGAATATTGGTTATGACATAAGAGACTTTGTCATGTGAATTTTGATTTCATTGTAAAGATATGTTCAACTAAGGAAGTAAGGGATTTACCTAAGATTGTGAAACCTCATAATTTGGTATGTAAGGAATGTCAGATGGGAAAGCAAGTTAGAACAACTTTTAAAAGTATTTTTGAGAAATCCAATAATGTTCTTGATTTAATTCATACTGACTTGTGTGTTCCGGCAAGAACAAGAAGTCTATAGGGAGATAGATATTTTATGCTAATTATTGATGATTATTCTAGAATGTGTTGGGTTACTTTTCTCAGAGAGAAATCAGAAGCTTTTAAAAAATTCAAATTCTTCAAGGTAATGGTAGAGAATGAAACCGGTATGAAAATCAAATGTTTGAGATCTAATCAAGGAGGTGAATTTACATCTAAGGAATTTAATACATTCTGTGAAGTGAATGGAATCAAAAGACAACTATCAGCACCCTGGACACCTCAGCAGGATGAATTGTGGAAAGGAAGAACATAACTATTCTGGAAGTAGCTAGAAGCATTATATTGGAAGCAAATCTACCTCATGCGTACTGGAGAGAAGCAGTGAATAAAATGGTTTGTTAGGCCCAATATGGAAAGTTAATGTACTGAGAGGGGAGGGGTGAATCAGTAATCCAAAACTTTTCTTGAATAATACCTTTACTGTTATGCATAAACAAAATAGTGCAATAACATAAAATAAAGTTAAAGAAAATAGATAATAATCATACATGATTCACTCCATAACACATATATTTTGGTTACGCAGAAACTCTTGGTTAGAGAGAAAAACTGCGGTGGGGATGGCACCCACAACTTCACTACTGCAATAATAAAGAGTGCTCGATTAGAGCTACATTTTAGCTATTTCTGATAGCTTACCCTATTAGGAGTAACAAGATCTGTTAGATCTACCTTGCTAAAGGATTTTACAACATTTAATCTGAATGTTGCACCTGGTTAGTGGCTTTACAATTTATAGACTTGATTAGAGTCTTTTACCCTATCAAAGGTTTCTCTTTCAACTTCACAATATTACAATAAAATAATTACAAATATTTGCAACTTTACATCTGAAATGTTATAGTAGATTCTATGTGCTCAGAATAGATTACCTTACTTATAGCATACCTCGGTAACCCATATAGTAACTTGGTAAACCCTTTTGTTTACTGTGTTCTTCGACTATTCTTTGAAAACCTTCTCGATGACCTCTGTGTCTCTGTAACAGTCTTCTTACACACACATATACACCCTTAACTCATGTTGTATAAATAGATCTCTTAAGACGGTGATCCAATTCATTGCTTCGATCTTACAAACATGATTCCTCAAATGAATAGCTATACAAAATATTTCATTGGTTAGATTGATCTCAAAATCATACACAATCTTCTAGTGCAATTTCCAATGTGATAATGATTCGATGTGCCTCGATCTTGTAACACGTTTTCATATGCATGTCTAGGTTCAATGTATCTAGTAACACGTTTCACTTGGTGTATGTAGATAGCTCGGTGTGTACTGCGTTCTGTGACTACTTTCTTCTGTAACCGACTAGACTGTACATACCGACTTCTCTATGTATACCGACTACATGATTTGGTAGTGCTAACCAACAAGAGTATATAGTATGACTTTGAATATAAAAAATAATGGCAATTTGATAAGTAGTAACAATCTCCCCTTTTGACATTAGTTGAGATATTTGACAAAACTACTTTCAAAGTCATAACTCAAAAATCTATATACTTTGCAAAATGACTATACTTGATAATATATACAATAGTCAATGAAATAGTATATTCAGATATACTCCCCTTATCATTATACTATACATAACTCTGATTTTGCATGCTCGGTTATGTGCTTGTGTGCTCTACTTACTATCCTTGGATACTCTGCATACTCTGCTTGGTATACTCCCCCTGTATACAATACTCTGAATACTATATCAAAACTATATCACACCCCAAATATATAGTATCATATATAGTATCACTCCCCCTTTTTGACAAACATCAAAAACTGATCAAAAATAGATTTATACTTTTTTCGGGCGTCGGTGAGAGTGATAGAGAGTGCATCCTTTACACTTTCCATTAAAGAAGTTTGTGCTTGAATATCAGCCAATAGGGATATTAAGCCATCAAGAGTGCTTCCCTCTTGTGTAGTAGATAGGCATGTAGCTCGGTTAATCTATTCTTGAAATGATGAAAGATGAGGAAGGAATAATGTCTAGAGTGTCATTATATCCATCCTGATCTTGTGTTCTTCATTTCGTAGTTCCAATTGTTGAGCCATGAGCTATTGAAGCTTTGTATAAAAATTCTGAATTGAATTGGGCTCAGTGGTCAACTTATTTGAGAGATCAGTGATCTCTTTCTCAATTGCATTAGTTTTATTCTTGATATCTTTAATGAATATAGAAAATGTGCAAAGTTTCTAAAATAAATAAAGAATATGCTTGAGTTGAGGGGACAACTCAGTAATGAATTTGACAAGCTTGACTTTCCCAATAGCTAGAGCTTTTTGTACCTCTTCTATCATTTTTGCAGTAAGCTCCTTGTCTTTTAGCTTGCTCAAGTACTCAGATGCATCAACTCCAGATGTTTCTATTTGATTAAGGAGTTCATCCAGTTGAATGTGGATGGCTGCATCGGTTAACACTGTAGTTGAAGGTAGCATATCGGTCAGTAGTGTCTTCACCTTCTGAAGTACTTTATTCTTATTTTGAATGGCCATCTATTTTTCTTGTTCGGCCTTTGCTTTGCATAGTTCACCGAAATCAATAAGTGCTTGCCCCTTTAATTTTGAGATATCCACATTGGGCAACACTATTGGTTTAGATAAATCAACTTTGAAACTATGCTTTTTCACCTTCTTCTCTTTACCTTTGGTTGGTTGGACCAAGACAATAGCTTGAGAGGCTTGTTGACCCTCTGTAGGTTGCTCGATAGAGGTAACACTTTGGTTGGTTCCTGTAGCCGCTATGGTGTCTTTTGGTGTCTCGGTACTAGGTGTCTCAGCTGCTACAATTTTAGTGCTCGAGTGTGCTTGAGAGGTCTATTCTTGAGTTGTACCTTCTACTACTTCAGACTGGTGACCTTCGGTGCCTTGTGTTATACCCTAAGGAGCTTTGGTAGAGACAGGTTGATTGATCGGTGGGTAAGATTGAACTTGTTCTAAAATGGATTCACTAGATACAAGTTTTGCATATGTAGTGCCTTCTATCATTTCCTGCTCCGATGCTTCTGCATCCATGACATCTTCATCAATCTGAATAGTGTCAGTTGGGTCTTGCTTGGTAGCATCAGAACCGTGCTCAGTGACATCAACAATTTCAACTTTAGATTT
The DNA here is from genome assembly GCF_030272615.1 of Cryptomeria japonica. Classification (NCBI taxonomy): domain Eukaryota; kingdom Viridiplantae; phylum Streptophyta; class Pinopsida; order Cupressales; family Cupressaceae; genus Cryptomeria; species Cryptomeria japonica. Next base: position 539,977,888 of record NC_081410.1, read on the forward strand.
TTCACTGACATCCTTGATTTTAAAGATTTCCTACCATTTTGCTTTTGTCTCATTTTCTACATCAATATATAGCCCATTCATCAGTTTTAAGGCTCTCTATTTGACAAGAAATTTTGAATTGTAGGTTGTCAAATGTTCCTTTATTTCTTCTACAGACATATCAGGAAATAGATGGACTAGACTTCTTTCTCTAATTTGTTTCTCTGAGTCCATTGCATATTTCCACCTATTATCAATATGCAAGTAAAGCTCATTTGGAAGTGACTTTACTAGTTCTAATGGAGCTAGCCGAAACTTTAGAAGTGTGCAAATGACAGCTTCTTCGATTTGTCTCTTCTCATCATTATTCCTAGTCTCATACTTGACATATCTAAATCCTGCAAATCCACCATATTCTTTTAGATTGGCATAGAAGTTTTCAACATTATGTATATTTACCTTCTTGCTCTTTACAATCTAGAATTTGTTTGCATCCTCAGATTCTATATCACTAGACTCTTTTGCCAAAATGAGTCTCCAAGTAGATTTCTTGTAGGTCTTGGTTACCTTGGGAGCAGTAACACTCTTTTGTTTCTTACTTGGCGATGCAGTTGATGCTCTTGTACTAGGTCTCTTTGTTGGAGGATTCGGTAGGGCCTTTAAAGTGTCCAGTTTCTTTCTTTTCAACACTTTACCCTTAGGCAATTTGGTGCTCAATGTTATTGCTGCCTCTTGAGCTTCAGATTCCTCTGTGGTGATGGCAAGAGTGCCTTTGACAGGTGTAGAGGAGGAGTCTTCTCCGAATTTCTCCATTAAAACCTTTATCATATTTGTTGCTTTCCTTGTAGCTTTGGCTACTACAATGCTCATTTTTACTTTTCCCTTCACCTCTTCATAGGTTCCATATCTTATCTCGGTAGCATGCCTTGGTAATGTAAGAAATGCATCAATTTGATGTTGTGTGATATCAAAGTCAATCTCGTAACCCATAGGTGGCAAAGATTGAGTTCTTGGTTCCACAGCATTCACATAACAGTAATCAGTATCTACCTCAAAGTATATATCATCCTTATATTTCTCCACTAGCTGGGGTGGAATCTGGTACCTGTTGTGCATCTTCTCTTGAAATTTTCTGAAGTATTCATCCATTATATCATTGAAATTATCTCCCAACTTCTTGATAAAGTCATTAATCTAATGGGTGATTGGTCGGTGTAGCTCCCAAACTATTTTACCAACTGATGGAAAGAATTTATCAAATTAGAAAAACATGCATACAAGAAGTGAACCAAACTTCAGTGTATTTGCTGAGTTGTTCTTCTTCGGCTTCCTTATTGTGTTCAGGTTCTCAAACAAGTTCTTCAATAACACTTCACATAAGTCAACTTTCATTCCCTTTTTCACAATTTTATAGGCTAAGTCAACTGCTGCACAGGGTACACTATTTTCCCTTGCTGATTGGAAGAAACAATAACCAATTACTCTAATGGCAAACTTAAGTTCTGCATCAGTGACATTGTTCAATTTCAGTCCTCTATAATCAGATTCTACTCCGGTTAAGCTGATTAACTCCTATGATATCATCTTCTGAGCTCGTGCATGATCACAGATAGGATAACCAATGATCACATGAATGATTTCCTTGGTGATTTTGAATGGCTTCTCTTCTAGCCACATGAAATCATCATGAAATTTGCTCAAAACAAACTTAACCCATTGGGGCTTGAACACACGAGGGTGGGTTAGGGCTTCAGTCAATCCCTTGATTCTGATGTGTTCATACTTGTTGTTTAATACACCATTGGTACATAATTCATCATAGGTGTCTCTAATCTCAACATGACCAAGTTATTCAACATGGCATTTGGTGAAGAATTTCACATCTTCAACTAACAAGACTCGATCTGGGATGAGTGAAAAGGCGGTTTTGTCATCCGGTTTAGAGGCGACTTTAGGAGTCAAAGTGTATTTCAGTGAGGGCTTCTCTATATTCTTGACAACTATGGGATCTTGGATCTTGGGTGCCATTGTAGATTTCAGGTAAAAACTTATCAAACTATCCTTACAGTTTGACAGTTTACAAATGGTAGACATTTCACACTCAGCAGATAATAGCAATTTGATAAGATCGGTAAAATAGCTTGACAATGTGATGAGATTTGATGTAAATACCTTGGATTCTCTTAGAATGAGGTTTGATCACCTTGGAATCGCTCTGCTCTGCTCTTTTGAAAACTTGGTAAGTGTAAATGACCGTGAAAATGCTTTTAAGTACACAAAATACCTTATCGGGCTCCATGCGGGTTAGGTCAAAGATATTAAACGCACTCGGTTCACCTTTTAACTGATTTACTCTCCTTTTTTTGTTTTAACTGAGTAACCAAATTTCCTTCATTTACCGACTTGACAGGCTTCCTGTATTCATCGACTTGATAGGCTTCCTGTATTCATCGACTTGACAGGTTTCCTGTAAAGTACTTTTGATAGAATTTCAAACTTACTAATGCATCTTAACTATGCAGATTTTGAATTTAGTACATAATAGAATAGGAACTGTTATGATTTTAACCTTCCGAGAATGTAGTCCCTTCATACCTTTTCTGATTAATTTGGAATAGGTGCACCTAACTTGGTAGGTAAGGTGCTTTCTTCATTTGATACAATTTCCTTCTTTTTCCAAATCATCTTTAATTTCTCTTTTATTTCTTCAGTGTCTCCTCTAGGTTCATCTCTGCAATCTCCAGCTAAATGTCCAACTTTGTGACAATGAAAACATGCCATACCAAGATTTCTCCATGATCTTTGGTTGTTCATTCCAAACCTTATAAAACAGTTGGCACTAATATGTCCATATCTTCCACAACATTCACACCATATCCTTGTGTTGTAATCCCATGGTACTGCTGCATATTTTCGGTAAGCATTTGTGTGAGTTCGGTAACTTCTAGTGTTTGCTCAGTGTGCAGACCACATGTAGTTCTTTTGCTTAAGCCAACACTTCTCAGTACTATGTCCATATCTATTACAGTTTCTACAAAACCCTTTGAATTTTGCTTTTTGATAGTTGATAACAGACTTTGTCCTACATTGATTAGATGTGTGACCATATTTATTGCAATTGTAACAATAACCATTGGACTTAGTGATATTCGGTTGCTTACCTTTTCTGATTTGGCACATGTTGGCAGTATGACCTTGCTTTCCATAGTAGTAGCAAATAGGCTTCTTTCTTTTGATGTTATTCCTATTTCCAGCTTGCTTTGATGATTCTCCTCTCTCGGTAGTATGAATTCCTTTGTAACCAAGTCCTGCATATTTGTTGGGTCTTCTTGTATTCAATTGCTCATCCAACATCTTTGATGCTTCATAACTCTTCTTTAGTGTTTCTTTGGATTTCTTCTTTGTTTCAAGTTCATCAGTCAACCTTGATTTCAAGTTTCAATGCTTGATTTTCATCATTCTTCAGAATTGCTTTATGATGTACATAACCTACTTGATTTGTCATATTTTGTTGAATCCCAGTCAACCTTATGATTTCATCATTTTTATCAGATACTAAGACTTCAAGTTGTTGTTTCTCTCTCTGTAGATCTCTTTCTTTATCCTCAGCTGTCCTCAATGCATCTAGATTTTCAGTCATCTATGTACTGAAATGTTCTTGTTCTCTTTTCATTGCTTTTATTTGATCAGCCAATGCTTTGTTCTTTTCTTTCAATACTCCAATCATTTCTTTAGTCTCTTTAGATATACTGTTCTCAGATGATGTCTCAATTTGTTCCACTAACTCTTGAGAATCTTGCAAGTCATCAGATAATCTTCTTCTTACTTTCAGATATTTTTGCATTTGCCTTTGCATGTCTGCAATCACTTGATTAGCATGGTCCAGCTCTTCTTGCAGATATACAATTCTTCGAGATTGTTTATAGCCTTCCATTGATAAGATCTTTCTCTTTAGGTAGTTAAACCCTTTTCCAAGATTCGAGCTTTGATACCAATTGTTAGGCCCAATATGGAAAGCTAATGTATGGAGAGGGGAGGGGTGAATCAGTACTCCAAAACTTTTCTTCAATAATAACTTTACTGTTATGCATAAACAGAATAGTGCGGTAAAATAAAATAAAGTTAAAGCAAATAGATAACAATCATACATGATTCACTCCATAACACATATATTTTGGTTACACAGAAACTCTTGGTTAGAGACAAAAACTACGGTGGGGATGACACCCACAACTTCACTACTGCAATAATAAAGAGTGCTCGGTTAGAGCTACATTTTAGCTATTTCTGATAGCTTACCCTGTTAGGAGTAACAAGATCTGTTAGATCTACCTTGCTAAAGGATTTTATAACATTTAATCTAAATGCTGCACCTGCTTAGAGGCTTTACAATTTATAGACTTGATTAGAGTCTTTTACCCTGTTAAAGGTTTCTCTTTCAACTTCACAATATTACAATAAAATCATTACAAATATCTGCAACTTTACATCTGAAATGTTATAGCAGATTCTATGTGCTTAGAATAGATTACCTTGCTTATAGCATACCTCGGTAACCCATATAGTAACTTGTTAAACCATTCTGTTTACTCTATTCTTCGACTGTTCTTTGAAAACCTTCTCGGTGACCTCTGTGTCTCTGTAAAAGTCTTCTTACACACACATATACACCCTTAACTCATGTTGTATAAATAGATCTCTTAAGACGGTGATCCAATTCATTGCTTCGATCTTACAAACATGATTCCTTGAATGAATAACTATACAAAATATTTCATTGGTTAGATTGATCTCAAAATCATACACAATCTTCTAGTGCAATCTCCAATGTGATAACGGTTCGATGTGCCTCGATCTTGTAACATGTTTTCATATGCATGTCTAGGTTCAATGTATCTAGTAACACATTTCACTCGGTGTATGTCAACTTGGTGTGTCATCTTTGCTACTCGATAGACAACTCGGTGTGTACTGCGTTCTGTGACTACTTTCTTCTGTAACCGACTAGACTGTGCATACCAACTTCTCTGTGTATACTGACTGCATGATTCGGTAGTGCTAACCGACTAGAGTATATAGTATGACTTTGAGTATAAAAACTAATGGCAATTTGATAAGTAGTAACATGGTTTACACTTTCAACAGAGTTCACATCAAAGGTGAAACCGGTAAGACCCCTTATGAACTATGGTTTGGTAATACTCCTACTCTTAAATACTTCAGAATTTTTGGAAGCAAATGCTATATTAGGAGAGATGAGTATGTTGGTAAATTTGATCCTAAAAGTGATAAAGGAATATTTCTTGGTTATTCATCTAAGATCAAGGCATACAAATGTTTTAATAAAAGATTGCATAAGATCATTGAAAGTGCTAATGTGAAGATAGATGAACACTTTAGACAAAATTTAAGGTCTATATATTCTGGACCGACAGTTGAGATGATCATAAATGAACCTATATAGAGTGCACCGGTATAGAATGTGGATCTGATCACACTAGCATTATCAGATAATTCCACAGTGACTGGAGAACAACATCATATGAATAAACCCAGGTATGTAAGACTGAATCACTCAGAAAATCAAATAATTGGGAATAAGTATCAAGGTGTTATGACTAGAGGAAGACTGGCAAATGAAGAGGTATGCTTAATTTATCAAATTGAACCAGCATCTGTTATTGAAGCATGTCAAGATGAAAATTGGATAAAAGCAATGGAAGATGACTTAGAACAAATTGAAAAGAACAATACATGGACATTAGTTCCCTGGCCTAAAGACAAAAATGTAATTGGAAATAAATGGGTATTCAAAAATAAACTTAATGAAGATGGTAAGGTAATCAGGAACAAAGCAATTTAGTGTGGAAAGGATATTCACAGAAAGAGGGAATTTATTATCATGAAACCTTTGCACCGGTAGCTAAAATTGAGGTAGTTAGATTATTTCTTGCATTTGCAGCTCACAAGAACTATAAAGTATATCATATGGATGTAAAATGTGCATTTCTGAATGGTGATCTTGAAGAGGAAGTTTACATTGAACAACCTGATGGATTTTCATTGACAAATGATAAATATATGGTTTTCAGATTAAGGAAAGATTTGTATAGATTGAAGCAAGCTCCTAGAGCTTGGTATGCTAGATTGGACAAATATATTTTGAAGCTTGGCTACACTAAAGGTAATGCTTACAACAACTTATATTTCAAAGTGACTAATGATGACATCTTGGTTATTGAAGTTTTTGTTGATGATATCATTTTTGGAGGAGAAGATGGATTGTGTAAGGACTTTGCTAACAAGATGCAGGAAGAATTTGAAATGTCTATGATTAGGGAGATAAAATTCTTTTTTAGGATTGCAAATTTCACAAACTGATAGAGGTATATTCATATGTCAATCAAAATACTTGAAGGAACTACTGAATAAATTTGGTATGGAAAACTCTAAACCAGTAAGTACTCTTATGACTACAACTGATAAATTGGCATTAAAGGATGATTCAACTCCTGTTAATCCAACAAGATACAGATCTATGATTGGAAGTTTACTGTATTTGACACAAACCAGACCTAATATAATGAATGCAGTATGTATTGTTTCAAGGTTTCATAGTAATCCTAAAGAAAATCATGAATCGGCAATAAAAAGGATTTTCCAGTACCTACAAGGCACAACAAATCTTGGTTTATGGTATCCTAAAGATGAAAATTTTGATTTATGTGCATACATCGATACGAATTGGACAGGAGATGTAGATGATAGAAAGAGTACCACTGGCAGAGCATTCTTTCTTGGCACCAAATTAATTTCATGGATAAGAAAGAAGTAGAGTTGTACATCATTGTCAACAGTGGAATTAGAATATGTTGCAGCAGCAACTAATTGTACTCAGGTATTATGGATTAAGCAAATGTTGAAGGAAATTAAGGTAAAATGCAAAGAACCTATAATCATTTATTGTGATAATTCAACAGTAATTGATATATCAAAGAATCTAGTATTTCACTCTAAGACTAAGCATGTTTCTATCAAATATAATTTTTTGAAAGAGAATATTGAAGCAAAAGAAGTAAGATTGGTTATGTGAATACAAAAGAGCAGATTGTAGATATCTTTACTAATCCTTTTCCTAAGGAAACTTTTGAATATCTCAGAGAGTAGCTTGGGGTAATACCCTCACCGGTAGAGACTTAGACAATTGAAGATTGGCATCGAACCGATAGAAACTAACAGAGAAATCATTTTCCAGCTTTGATGGAGGAGAGCTACTTCTCAGAGTGAATAGTTGATTGTATGTTGTGGTATATTTTTGGCATTTGATGTCAAAGGGGTAGAGAAATCTATGGAAAAACATTATCCTAGGGGGAGATATTATTCTTTTGGAGACAGTATTCATTCGGGGAGAGATATACACTCTTTGTATTTTGGTTTTGATTTCTGGTATTGATCTATTTTGGAGATTGTTGGTTTTTGGTTTTTTTGGCATTCTGCTTTGGCACTTAGATATTTTTCCATCTAGTGTTGCCATCAATGCCAAAGGGGGAGATTGTTGGTATTATGAATGTGTTGCATTATTTTGGTCATTGATGTCAATACTTATCCTTCTGGAAATCTACATTGATTTAACATTATGGGTATATTGGTTTACTGATGAACCGACACTTTGGTTCACCGGCAAGTTCAGTGAATTATGTAGAGTCACCGGTATATTGTTCACCAACAAGTTACATTGTTCACCGGTAGGTTATATGGTTCACCGGCATTGATGATGACTTGTTATCATTTGGAGATCACTTGATTATGTCGAAGACATGGTTTGGATACTTGGTTTTGGTGTTTTGGTTATTGGTCTAATAGGGTTGACATATTTGTTGTTATCGACATATTGGTCTAGGTTATGGACCGGTATATGTTATCTATTCCAGATCAGCACAACACATTATGGAGATGATTTATTGATTGAATATTGTTGTAAATGTATTGAGCCGACATGATGCATCACATCAAGACTTATTTGTAATTGATTCTAATTTTAATATTCTTAGTGAGCCAACCTACACATTTGGTCTTAGGTTCTGTATATATGTAAGATCTCATTTATGAGATGAGATATGGTATGGTATGTAAGGTTATGGTATGGTATTGTAACATGGTATGTGCAAATATTGAAGATCATATGAGTAGACCATAGAGAAGGTTCAAGGAAGGTTTGAAGGTGTTTGTTAGAACTTAATCGGTACTGAATCCAACATTGGAGATGCTATTTTGAGCAGTACATTATTCTAGGATTTAACCATCCTATTGTAATCATTGCGACCTCCATTTGAGTAGTGTTCTCTAGGCAGTTGGCCTTTCTGCATGTGTAGACCCCATTTGTATACACATACTATATGCAGTAGTATCATCTGATTGTGGGTAAGGTTTCCCATCGTGGTTTTTCCCCTTACATGGTTTCCACATCAAAATCTTTGTGTTATGTGTTATGGATGTTGTTTCTCTTTCTGTTTCATGCATTAAGTTTCACCAGTATTGAAATTAACTGTTAATCTATTAACTAGCAGTAAGTTTGGTTTACCAGTATTAATTATCAAGTTTGAATAAGTTATAATTGGGTTGAAATTAATTGACAACTGATTCATCCCCCCCTCTTAGTTGCCTTTCGTTTCCTAATAGTTTTGTCCTCAACATTAGTATCCTGTACATTATCAACCTTTACACTGTTTGTATTTGTCGGTATCTCATCATTTGTTTGTACATTTGTATATATCGGGGGCTTAATTTCCACTATCTTAATGTTTTTCAAAATTGAGGGTGAAGTACTCATAATACCCTTTCCTTTTCCTTCAACCGGGATGTCTACAGTATCTATCTTAGATTTCGGTGAAGTATAAAAACCATGGTTCTCTTCAAAGATCTTAACCCATGCCTTGTGGGTCTCCTTGATTATCTCATTTACCCTTCCTAATATAAGACTGATTATTATATGTTTGCTGTTAAATATTTTCCTATATGCCACCTCAAGTGTCTTATTCATCTCCTTTGGAGCAATAGAAACACAAATAGATAACAACTCTTGTATCTTTATATGCTTGTCTTCTTGCATTGTTGATAGTCTTCTAGCATCTAACATATCATACAACTATGTCGGTATTTGGTTTTCAATTTCTATAAAGGCTTTCTTATAAATATCCAAATATAACAAAACTGCTTCTTGTACTTCTCTTTGTTCATCATTTTCTAAATTTTCATAATAAAATTGTACATTCTTTAACAACCCATCTTTAGTTATCTCATCAAATAACTCTGCACAAGTTTTTGGTGGAATGATAGTTACATTACCAAATTCAATTGCCAGATCAATGTCATCTTTCTTCTTCCTTCTTCCGGTACCAGATGGGGTCGAAGATGTTTCTTTTGGTGCTTTCTTTTGTGCCGGTACCCTAATAGTAACTTTACTAACTGGTTGCTTCTTTGCTTCTACCTTGGTTTCTTTAGTTTTCTTCCTTATTACCCTCTTAAATGCCAGTGGTGTGTCATCTTTAGATTCAGACTTTGTTGCAATAGGCTCAATGAATACTTCTGGTTCTTTTCTCTTCTTGCCTTTCTCCGAGACAACATCATTTAATGCTTTGATGCCCTGTGAAATATTTTCAACAAACTTGCCTGCCTTTCCTTCCTGCTTCTCTCTCTTCTTCTGGTTGAACTCAGCTTCAACCTCTTGTGAATTCTGCTTAGCAGTGCCAAAGGTTTTTTTAGTTTCATCTACTAGTGCATCAATTAGCATCTGTGCATAAGCATCAAGAATCTGAGCATCAACTTCATATCCCATCTCCTCAATCCAGATCTTCTGGGGTTTGACTGCTTCCATGAGTGTTTCATCTTTCTTAACCATGAATCATATGTTAGTTGAGTATTTCTCAACAATGTGCTTTGGAACTCTCATCCAAGAATTCATAGCCTTTTGAAATGCTATAAAATATCCCCATACTTTGTCATCCCTTTGATTTCCCAATGTAGTAATAGACTGTTTCAGTTGCGTCCCTACTGGGATATCAAATTCCCATTGGCTCTTCCCAAAACTGAGTCTCATTGATGAAAAATAGCATTAACACACAATTAAGTTAATATACCGAAAAGTTCCCTTCTTTTCTCATTTAATCTTTCCTAGGTTTATCAATAGTTCATCTAACATCCAATCACATAGATCTATATTCTCATTCTCCCTCATAATTTTATAAGTTGCATAAATGTAGGAGCTAGAAACAGAATTCAGTCAGTTTGATTGTGTTACCTTGTAACCGATGACCATTCTTCCAAATCTTATGTTTGTATCGGTAATAGTATTGATTCTCATTGACCGCCTGTCTGGTGTTGCACTGGTAATCTGGTTAACCTGATCATTTGAAATTTTCTTCTTCGGACGTTGTCCAATATGTGGTAAACTGGTGATTGTCCTAATGGCTTCCTTTGTAATCTTATATGGTCTATCCAACCAGATAAACTCTCAATGCACTCTGGTCAAAACATACCTAATGATTTCATCTTCAAATTCCAGAATATCTAGAATGTCGGTAAACCCTAGATCAATAATATGCTAGTATTTAGGTTTAATCTTTCTAGAATCTCCCATTAACTCCTTCATGTACATTCTCTTGATATCAGTCATTCCAAATCCTCAATATGACACTGGATGTAGGCTCTTACATCTTCCACATACACTACTCCTTCTAGAACACGAGAAAAAGCACCAACCGAATCATCCAAGGTAGGCACATGCGGATATCACTTGAAAATTGGCCTGGGACCATCCTTGACCTCAACTACAATTGGATTTGCAACAAAGATAGGTATAGATGATGATCTCACTTCCATGATTGAATATAAATACCTGTTAATCACTATCAGTGAAAAACCCTAAAGACCTCTTCAAATCACTATTGAAATCACTCAAGAAGATATCTGATAACAATTAATCACCCTTAATCACTCTGAATCACTCTTAATCTCTCTAAATGCAAGGTGATCAGAAATGGAGTGAATTCAATCTTTTATCCTTCAAGAAAAACCCCAATCTTTCATTGACATCAATGACTTCCGGTGAAAGATACCGGATCTTGACAAAACATCTCCATGTCGGATAAGCATTTGCAATGTCTAGAACATCTTTCAGAACCTCTTCCCAAGGCATATGTAGCATCTTCATGAATTTTTCCTACCCCTAAGGCATCTACCTTAGTTACGAGTTGAGCTTCCTATCAGTGCAAGAACAACCTCCTCTATCGGATAAGTAATCGGTGCATTACCATCTGCTGATTGTTCTTCAAACTTCCTGACCCATCTTTGGGTATGATCTCGCTATATTTCATTAACCTTCTCTTTCCCTTTCTCATTTGATCCTCCATTACCAACTGGTGGATTTATGCTTCAACAAAATTTAGCAACATGTCTAACCTCATTACATGCATAACATGTAACATTGTTCTTTTGAATTGCTTTGCTAAAACTCGTATAATTGCTTGACCTGCACTGATTAGCCATATGTCCAAATTTTTCACATGCATAACATTTTACATTCATTTTGCAATCTTTTGTCTTATGACAATATTTATTACATTTAGAACATTGATCGGGAGCAGAATCAGGTAACTGATTTGCTTTGTTTCTACATTGCCTAGCCATGTGACCAAATTTATTATAAACAAAGCATCTACCATTAAATTTATAAGAATTAAACTACCTTATCGATTCCTTATGGTTTTGATCTTCATTTGCAGTACCGAAACTTTGCCCTTGTTCAAATCCAAGTCCATTGGAATCTCCATTATGCCTTTGTCTCTTCAATAACTCATCTAGTTGTGCTGAACTAATCTTGAATTTTTTTTTATACTCACTTGCAATAGTCATATCATCTCTTAGAATTTTCATTTGTCTCTTAAACTCTTGTTCATTACTCTGGGATTGTACTAAAATAGTTCTCAACATATCATTCTCATGAACCAACCTACCACAATCTTCAAATTTGTTCTTCAGAGATATAGCAAGATTTTCTTCCTTTTTCTTCCCGTCTTCAATCTCCTTAGACATTCTCATAGTTATAGCTTGCATTTCATTTCTCATGATCATGTTCTCCTAACTCAGCTTCCGATATTGTTCCTTAAGTGCATCTTTCTCTTCATCATCCCAATTTTGCAAAAGCTCCTTCCTCCTAGCTTGAATAGATGGCAGTCTCTCCTATAGGACAAGAATGAATTCCTTAGCAGAATTCAATTCATCTTGTAGATTTAAGTTCTTCATCCTTTTAGCATCATAATCTTCAAGTGTCATCTCAAGTTGCTTTTCCAAACCCATATCCATGGATTCCAGATTCAGGATCTCCCTCAAGTTGTTAAACTTCCTTTGAGGCACAAGGCTTTGATACCAATTTTTCGAATCCAAGAACACTGAGAGAGGGGGCTGAATTAGTGTTCTATCGAAATGACCAATTTTAACCTTATTAAAAAATGCATACACCAACCAGTATACCAGTACATATAGAATTGAAAGAAGTAAAGGAACCAATTGTTGGCAATTGACACTCAATTGGTTGGTTTCACTATGTTGTCATTGATTGTAACATGGTATCTTGTTTCGGCTTCATATTTTTGGTTCAGTTGTGTACCAGTAGGCACTTCACCGGCAGACACTTCATCGACACCGAGACTAGAAGGATAAAAGGATTTCTTTGGTTACCAGAAATGCAAGCTGACATGGTTTAGAATATGGTTATCGGTATTCGAGGCCAACATCTCTTAGATCCAGCATCGATAATTGATTTTGATATTCATATATTTATGTTATCTATCTGACATGTAATTTGATATTGTATATATCTTTGTAAGCCGACATAAGGCATGATAAGTTGTATAGGGTATATAGTGATATGATGCAAAATATATCAGAGAGATCATGTATGTGAGGATATTATTGTAAAGGGTTATTCCGATAAAGGGTTTAGGGTTTCAGACTCGAATAGACAGAGCTTAACTGAAATTGTATTCTGGCATAGAAGATGCTATCTTAGTAGTTCACACACTTCTCTAGATTACAGTTTGGATTTATATGTAGTCAGTGAGGCTCCTTTTATGATTAAGTAGTGTGCTCTAGGCTGTAAGCCTTCCTGCAAGTGCAGGCCCTTTTATTTTTTAATATCTCTTCATATGGCCAGTGGATTGATATTGTGGGTCACAAATCCCACTGTGGTTTTCCTCTTTGAGGTTTTCCACGTATAATTTTGTGTGTTATGGTGTTCATTTATGTGATTATCTTATTGGTTGCTTTACTTCTTTCAATTCTGTATGTACCAGTATACTGGTTGGTGTATGCATGTTTTAATAAGGCTAACATTGTTCTTTCTAGTATAAAATTGATTCACCCCCCCCCCCTTCTCAGTCTTGTACCTCGGAGGAAGTTTAATAGCTTGAGGGAGATCCTGAATCTAGAATCCATGGATATGGGTTTGGAGAAGCAACTTGAGATTGTATTTGAAGATTATGAAACTAAAAAATTGAAAAACTTGAAGCTACAAGATTAATTAAATTCTGCCAAGGAATTCATTCTTGTCCCATAGGAGAGGTTGTCATCTGTTCAAGGTAGGAGGAAGGAACTTTTGCAAAATTAGGATGATGAAGAGAAAGATGCACTTAAGGAACAATGTCAAAAACTGAGTCAAGAGATCCTGGTCATGAGAAATGAAATGCAAGCTATAACCATGAGAATGTGTAAGGATATTGAAGATTAGAAGAAAAAGGAAGAAAATCTTGTTGTATCTTTGAAGAACAAATTTGAATAACTTGGTAGGTTGTTTCAAGAAAATGATATGTTGAGAACTGATTTAGTACAATCCCAAAGTAATGAGCAAGAGTCTGAGAGACAAATGATAATTCTGAGAGAAGATCTAACTGCTGCAAGTGAGTATAAAGAAAAATTCAAGATTAGTTCATCACAACTACATGAGTTATTGAAGAGACAAAAGTAGAGTGGAGATTCCAATGGACTTGGATTTGAGCAAGGACAAAGTTTTGGTACTACTAATGAAGATCAAAACCTTAAGGAACTGATAAGGCAATTTAATGCTTATAAATTTAATGGTAGATGTTTTGTTTGCAATAAATTTGGTCATGTGACTAGGCAATGTAGAAACAGATCAAATCAGAACCCTGATTCTGCTCCCAGTCAATGTTCTTGTTGGCATTGACAAAACCGGCTAATCTAGAGAACTAGTATATTTGCTGAGATTTGTCACTGATTTCTAACACTGACCGGTGGAGTGGTGTATCTCAGTAGAAAAGGTGATGACTTGTAAAGAACATGGAAGCAGTATAAGAGACAAGTGATCAAGGTTCAATCAACTCAAGGGAAGACAGACTAAGATAACTAGTCTGTTACTCAAGAACATCGGTGTTGAGGTCAGATCTTCAAGCTGGTCATTCTGATGAAGATGAAGTCACAAAATATGACATAGGAAAGAAGGCTTGAGGCTGTATGCAAACCAAAACCTCATTGGAAAATAGGAGAAGAGACTTGATAGAAGCACTGCAAATGGACATCAAGGGATGAACCAACAATGAAGAAAGCAGTGGTATACCGATAGATTGGTTAAGCAGAAGGAAGATAAGTGTTTCCCTAAAATATTGGAGTGATGATCGGTTATTCAGTTGCAGTGGAAAAAGGTGAGTTGGTGAGCTTGTGTCTATGCCAAACTAAAGGTTGGTGAAGCCAACCTTAGTCATCATGCAATTAGGCCATGGTTACTTGCAGATTTTTTGGTTTGCATTTAAAATACTGAACTCCACCCAGAAGTCACTTTTTTGGGGGGATGAGGTGGTAGAATTGGTTGAGTAGTTGGTGGAATTGTTGTAGGGCGAGTAGAGAAAGAGTGAGAGATTTTAAATTTTAAATCCTCCAAAATTTGTGATTGTTTTGATTAAGGAAACACCTGAATATGATGGCAAAAGGTGTATAGAGTATTTTTGAGTTCATTCAAAAATTCTTGATCGTAAAATTTGCAAAGAGACGATCCTGTAGAAGGCGATCCAAAGTGCAAAGTAGAGTGAGAAGAAGTGCTATAAGATTTAGTAGAGAAGAGAGTGTATGAGGTAGACCAGCAAAGTGCAGAGCCAAGGGTCAAAGAACCGACAGAATGAAGAGCCAATGATCAGAGTGATGGACTTGAAAAGCACTGAGAGGGGGGGTGAATCAGTGACACCAAAATTAAAACTACTTCAAACACTAACTAGTAAATGAACTTAACAAGACTTTTAAACACAATGCATGTAATCCAAAATGATATAACAGCATCCACCATAAGTAAAACATCCACCATTACACAAATATTTATATGTGGAAAACCCAAATAGGTAAAAACCATGGTGAGATGGAACTCACAAGTTAACTATTTGCAGTAATAGATAACTGACTGGTTAGGGTCTACAAAGTGCTCTACTAGGAGCGAATCTTGTTAGAGATCCCAAAGCTTGATTAGAAGCTTATACTCTATAAAAGGTAGTACCCTGTTACGAGTAACCTCAGTGGAGGATTTTTGAATCCAAACTAATGGATCACCCTGTTAGAGGATTTGAACATTGAAGATTGTTAGAGCTTACCCAGTTAGGGGATTTGAATTTTGTTGTGATTGTTAGAAAACAACAAGATTGGTTTGATCTGTCTAAGTAGCACAATACTTGCTTGATCAGATCCTTCTAAACATATTCAACACTACTCTTCTACATACTTTGCAACTTAACTTTATTGTCTTTTGCACACAACATATCACTTTCACTCATATGAAATAATTCATTGTGATGTCAATATATAGACATTTAGATTTTATGTCAGTCGTAATAAATCATAACACAATTACCTAGGTGCAATGTATCTAGTCAAGTGATCATAACTCATCACAAAAATACCACCAAAAATTGTCGGTGGGATAACTCATGATTTTTGATAACTCATCACACAATCAACGAATACCAGTTGGAACAATCAATACTGGTTGGAGTTAAATATATGAACCGTTATCCTTGAATCTTCTAATATACTCCACTTGATCTTCATCTTGATGCCGACTAATGTGTATCTAGTGGTTGTCTTCTATGCATATACCGGTTGTCACAAAGTACCGGTTAGAGATAAACCTCTTAGTATAACCTCTAGCATATCAGTTGTAGTATAAACAACTTGAAGTTATACGGGTAGACAATATAAACATATGTGTCTTTATGTGTTTCATCAATGACAACATATTATGAATTCATTACAATCATCATCAAGCCAACAATCTCCCCCTTTGGCATTGATGACAACACTTAGAAAATTTTATAGTAATACCGCTAAGTGTGCATACAAAACAAATTTACACATATACACATGCTCCCCCTTAATGAATACATTATACAAAATTTTCAAAAACACACAAACATATTTCTACCCCCCCTTTGACAACAATGCCAAATTGAAAAAGAAAAAAATATATATATATAGAAAATTTGTATCAAAGTGTTCAACATATACAACACTAACTTAAAACAAAGAACTGAATCAAGATTTAGGCATAAGCTAGTCTCATGAAAATAACATTGTAGTTCCTCTTCAACTGTGATAAAGAATTTGTCCATGTCTTTAGCACGTTCTCAGTGTACTGGAATGTAGACATAAGTTGTGAATGGAACTCTTCCATTGAATCCAGTGTACAGGTTTCTGGAGTTGCTAAGATAGCTTGAGTAAGCTCTATGTAGTATGTCCACTTGTGATGTGAGTAGAATCTTGAGTCTATTTAGAGACCGGAGGCTCTTTGCCTTCTCATGATCATAAATATCCAACCTATTGTGCAAATCATCTACAAATTTTCTAAAAGAAAATATAGAGTCCTGAAGTGGGACATATGCATTGAATATCCTTTCTAGATCTTGCTCAGTTTTTGTCACTAGTACATTCGGAGCTAATTTTTGATGGTCGATTGTCGGATTTGTGACTAATTTTTGTCGGAGTGCCAACAAAAGTAGCCATCGAAAACTCGTCATTGGATTGGCTGACGATGCCCTGCCCGTTGGAAATATGACAATCCCATGGACTCTATCGATGATCGGCATTAATTCTCTTCCGGTCAAAAAAGTCATCGGACATGCAACATCCCTATTGGATGCTTCAGTATATTTTGTCGCAAAGCCGATGGCGATTTGGAACTTTGAACCGACGATGATGTTGTTTGTCTAATGCTTGTGTCGTCGGTCCATTCGGAGACATCGACGACTGTCCGACTATGAAGTGTCGTCGCACGTACAACATCCTCATCGGATGTTTGTGTGGTTTGAGTCAGAAGTGCGATGACTCCAAAACATTTCACTGACGAGAATGTTGTATGTCCGCCGATTTCATCGTCAGTTGAAAGCTTGGTATTCATCATAATACCGACGATGACAATATTTTTATCAAAATTTTTTTATTATTATCCAGTAATTGATATGTACAGTGAATGATACTCTATCCTCACCACCTACCAGTAGGGGACATAGGTTTGAGGCTAATATGAGGCACATGGTTTCAAGCTAATATGAGGCACATTCGATCTTATAAATAAGATCTTACATTTATACCATAACCTAAGACCAATTTTAGTAGGTCGGCTCTATAAGATATTACAATAAAAACATTTTACAATCAATATAATATCCGATGCAATAACCGATTAAACATGTTGGCTTAATGCATTTACAACAATAATAAATCATCTTCATAGCGTGCCATGCTAATCTAGAAAAGATAAACCTGTCGGTGTAACCCTAGGTAACCCTGGACCTATTTACCGGTAAAAGCAAATATGCAAATATGAATATATCAATGATTAATTCTTCAAAAAAAAGTGTCCACACAATGTCTTTGACATTACCAGGTGTCTTCCATATCATTCCAAGTGCCGATGATCATTATATCCTGTCGGTGAACTATATACTAGTAACTATGCAATAGTTACTTGCTTGCCGGTGAATGCTGCTGGATCTCCAAAGTGCTAGTGTTTTAGTAGGTGTTGACATCAATGACAAAACCATACCAAAATACCAACAGAGCTTAGTCCTAGAGTGAGACTAGGGAGTTGGACCATCTCAACCATGGTGCACCTGCATTAGGTTTAAATGAAGGAAAGGTTGACAAATTTATGGTGATCTCTTTGTGACCACACCACAATTAGGACAATGATCTCAAACACACTTTTTACCGTTCTCTTGGTGATTGTGCCCAATTGTGTATGTCTTGCTTATGTATGAAAATGGCATTTTGCAACTTTCCACCGATGATGTATTTGTGATGCCTTTCATTTAGATATGGCATGAGCTTAGTCCTAGAGTGAAAATAGGAAGTTGGACCATCTCAACCATGGTGCGCCTGCATATGTATATAGTTTTGTGTATTCATTAAATATTTTCATTTAATTTTGAGCATTTTGGTTAGCAAATCAGGGGTGCACTTTACATTCTTGTTGTTATCCAATTCACTTACTTCAGCTCTATTTCTTTCTTTAGATTTGGGGTCTAGAGCTCCTCCCTAAGCAGAGATTATTGGTTTTGTCTCCCCTGCTTTGGCTGGAGAGTTTTTTGCTATCTCTGGTAGTTTGCCCTCAGAGTTTAGCTTCTCTATTGGTCGGACTGCTATTTTCCCTACCTTCTTCTCCAAGTGCTCCTCCTCTTGTTTCCAAGATTTTTCCTTTGTCTTCTACTCAATGGCCCTTGGTTGTACCTTTATGCCCTTAATGTCTTCTCTGGGTTTATGTTTCCTTCAAATGATGGCTTCTCTATGTTATGCAATATCCATCTTGGATCTTGCAACATCAAATTCTGGCATGGTTGATGTTGATGCGAGTGATTGGACAATTGTTTTTTATCACATTTTTTCTTTGAGTAAGAAGATACTTCTCAAGCAGTTTGGTGCTGTCAAAAGCTAAATAAGTTGTCAAGAAAGGTGAGGGCTAAAAAGAATCTTTAGATTAATGTTTCTGACTATGTTGGTTATTGTTGATGTGGTTTTTCATTGATTTTCTTCAGTTATTCTTCACCAATAGCCTATTTATAACAACTTTATCTATTTGGAAGTGGGTCCTCTCTAGAACCTACAACCAATCTATCAAAAGAAAATACATATTGGAACATGCCATCACAAAAATATGTCATTTTTATATGTAAAACTAGAATGTCTAGGTTTTCTTGAAAACAATCAAATTGAAATTATCATCTTGGTCTTACAAGTATTAGGGTTCTTACCTAGCAGGATGCTCCTCACAAGGATGCTTGTATGTTGTCTAGACTAGCTCGCCCTAGAAAAGCCTCATGATCTACGATAACAGTCAAAGAAACAATAATAATATCCTCTAGTCTATATAAGAAATGATTTATAGTGAGTGTCCTTGAGATAAAAGAGCATTTACATTAATGTAGTTGTTTGTGTCGAGGGTAAATCAATGATAGATTCCTCCTAGGAGGATAATCATATCCCCCTTCTTAACCCATCTTCATATCCATCGATCCTCTTTATCCCTTACATCAAAGGAGCCTATAACAAAAGAAACATAAAACTCAAGCGTCAATATATGTCATTGACAACTCTTGTTTTATGAATTCTTTCAAATTTGTCTTCGCTAGAGTGAGCTTGCTAATAGGCTATTGCTATATACTAAAAATTAAATTGCTGAAATTCCATGACTTCGACCATAAAGACACATAGACTAGGTTCAAGTAATGTATACGAGAATTAAAGGACAATGGAAACTTTTCCATTGTCTGTAATAGATAGCAAGAAGGAAAGACCGTTATCTATGTAACATCTATTTGACAATTTTGGATTCATAACTTTACGTATAAACATATACAAGCATGGTATATTGCAAAATGGCATAAAAAATCCATTTCATGTAATCAATAATTTTGTACAAAGGGGAGGATGCTAATCATGTCACCCTAAATATTCACATACAAGTTTACTGTTTGCAGATTATGTTTCATAGTCATAGGTTGATGGATCACATAGATCATTAATTATAGATTATTTCAAGTTGTTCATGGTTCATTGTCACCTAGTTTATTACCTAATTTTGCATTGTTTTCTACTTTATTTCCTAGCATTCATCTGCACTTGAGTCATTCCTGTGTTGCTTCAGATATGTTGTTCATGATTTATCCTTAGCTTCCATGGTTAGTACCGATTTTGCATTTGACTCAACATAATTCCTAGTTGTGTATTGTACTTCACACATCACACAAAAAGGGTTATTTTAGGAATTAGGATATGGTATAGTATTTTACATTCCCAATATCTAGGTCATTAAACTTTCACATATTGATGTATCCCAGTTAGTTATTTAATAATTTGATGTGTGCTTAATGTACCTAGTTTATGGAGTGATTACATGTTTGTTTGATTGGAGAAAATTAACCAGTCCAATTTGTAGGCTAGGGCTGTTATATTATTGGTAATAGGGTTCGGTACATACATTGAATTAGAAACATCTTTTATTGATTAATATAGATTCTAAAGATACTATTTTATGAATTCTGGTGTCCTATTTAAAAAACCATACCAAGACGTATGTATTGGAGCCAGTGTTCCAAAAGGACATTTCCTCCCCCAAAACTATTTGTTTTTTAAATGGGGACACCTTTAGAATACAGGGACTTGGATGGGACGTCCCCCTGCCGTCCCAGTGCAATCCAATGCCATCATCTTTGAGACATCTCTAGGACATCCTTGAGACATTTGAGGGACTCACAAGAGCCTCCTAACCATCCCAACAGTCCATAAGTGATTTAAAAAAAAATCAGAACTATTTTTCAAACTCCATGCCCAAGGTCAAACCATCACAGCCTATGGGCCCCACCCAAACCTCGCCAACTTTATAAAACTGCCTCCTATTTTTGTTTCAAGTCACAAAAACAAAGAGCAAGAAGCTAACAACTATGAATGTAAGAGTGAGAGTTGCAGGTGCCAAGTGAAAAAGTGAGAGTGCAGAGGAAGAGGGTTGAGGAGAAGTAAGAAGAGAAGTGATGCCAAGTTGCCAATTTTTAATAGTCTACCCCTGTTTTGAAACCAATTTCTTTTGCACCTTTTCAACTATGCTTCTTGACAAACAGTTTACTTGAATGCTCTACTACTAATTTTCAGTTTGTCTTTCTTGATTTTGTGAATGCCAGTGTTTGTTTGCTAATACTTTTGAGATGGCATTTTGGCAAACAACATGCATGCACTGAAAGGGTTTCAATTTGGAATTGATAGTGCATATATCACTTTATAATAATCAAGATTTGCATTCACTAAAATGATTTTAATCAACTAAAGGGCAATATTATTGACTTACAATTAATACAAAAACTTACAAGGATGAGGCATATTCATGACTTACAAGTAATAAAAAAACTTACAAGGATGAGGCATATTCATAACTTTTGCAGTCCCACCTTGGATATCAACACTAGAAGAAACTCATATTGGTCGTGTACAGACAAGACAATATGGGAGTTCATTATACCCAGCAACTTGTGGTGTTGTTGTTCGTGTTGGCTCTATTGGACCCTACAATTAAGATTCAATATACATTATTCAATAAGATTAACTGTGCAACATAATGGAATATTGAAAAGTGTGTTATCTTGTTGAGCTTCGCTTGGTTTCAAGAATAGTTTAATATTCTCTACTTAATAGGGCCAACCACGTGAAGGTGGAAGCTCATTTGGCCCCTCCCCCCCCTGACATCACTCTAAATTCCCCATTAAAATCTTATAACATTCATTCATTCTTTCTTTCTACCATTAATAAAATATAGCATTCATTCATTAATATCACATAATGTTCATTAACACATAACATTGATTAACATTAATTAACACGTAACATTCATCAATATTAATTAACACATATCATCCATAACCATTAATTAGCACATAATAACATTCACTAACACATAAAAATCCGTCATTATCAAATAGGTTAGATTACAATCATTTCTTTTTTCTTTTTTTTTCTTTGAAGCTATGAAAATACTATGTAGAACATCGGTTTCTTCATCATTTCCCCTATGTGCAGATGTTCCGCCAACTACTCGTGATCTTGATGTATGCCTAGTCCTATACTGAGGACGAGGACACTGAAGCGAAGGGGGGTCCTCTGCAATAACAAAGAAATGTGTTAAATTCAAAAAAAAAATATTATTGTTACAAGTATTTCATTAATTTAAAGAACATAATTTTTGTGCTCTTTACCTGATGGGGCCACATCATTTTGTGTAGCCTCAACCTCAACATGTTGAACACCCTCTAGATCATCTGGAGTTGAAATACTAAAGGTTACATTAATGCTGAACACCAATTGCAATTATATTTGTTTAAAGCAATAACAATGGTCCTCTTTACCTGAGTGGGGAACATCACGTTCCTAATGTTGTGTACCTATGTCATGCTCCACTTGCTCACCACCAACTACATGCTCTAAAATATTAACAAAAAAGGTTACATTAATTACTACTCTAATTACAAATTAAGATGTTTAATTGTATTAATAGCTAAATAAATAAATTCGAATAGAAAAAGAATACCTCCACTACTGGGATGCACATCTGGACTTTCATGTGCAAGTGGTGTTTCACGATTAGCAGGTTGCATTCCAATGACATGCACATTGTTATAATTTCTTGCTTATTTAAAATAAATATAGTCACTTTATGTTGGAACTCAACATCAATTAGATTATTGGTAAAGTATTTAATTTGAAACAATTTCCATTTAGCATATTTACCTATGTGATGGATGCACTCGAATGTTGTGTATGCCCACTCAATTCTCGTAACCAATCAGCTACAGTTGAATAGCCTTGCTGGTAGGCAATTCTCTTGTCATCTTCTATGGGTGCTCTATTGAATTCAAAGCCCTGCATTTTTGCTTGGTACCGTGAATTTTGCATCCATTGTTTGATAAAAAATAAAAACGTTTGCAATTTACTAATATTTTGATGCAATGTTTCATTTACATGAGATACTTACAATTCGTGCAACAAGTTTCATGTAACCACCAGATCCGAGTTTGTGTTGCCCATGCTTTTCTTGCCTTGCCTTGGTTGCCTTTGACGTGTCACTCAGTCTATAAAAGTTTGAAATATGTTAGATTATATAAATATAAAGAGTAATTAATTAGTACATAATTACATTCTTAATAGTATCTCATACTGTACGTTAGGAAATAGGAAATCATCACAAGCAAATCAAAATACTAATCTAGCTCAATCACGAAAGCACAATTGCAATGATCTATCCTAAAACACATTCAATAGAGACATGAAATAAAAACATTCAAAACTAGAAATTAAGCAAACCAAAGGTATGATTTGAATGCTCCTTCATGCGGCTCCATTGTTCTTCTTTCCTCTTCAAATAGTTTGGTTGTGGATCTCACCTACAAGTGCACACACATAATTGAAACCAAGTAGACAAGATTATTGATCAAGAGTACTAGAAATGTGATTGATTAGAAATTTGATAGTCTGATTACCAATTAGCTTTGATTGATGAAGATCATCCAATTTATAGAAGAATTGGAGAGATGACAAGATTAGCATGATTCAATTCAAATGGAAATTGCAAATCAATTATGTCAATTATGACAAATTATGACAAATTATGCACTTTCTATGCAAAATTTGTTGATTGATAATTTATGACAAATTATGACAACTTCTATGTCAAAATTGATTGATTGTCAATTATGACAAATTTATGACAAATTGTCATGTCATTTCCATGAATTTAGGAGAGAAATAGGAGGAATTTGAAATTAGGAATTAGAAAAATAGAAAAATTAGAGAATTAAGAATTTAGGAAAATTAAGAAATTGATGGAAATTAGAAATTAGGTAAATTAATTAATAATTTGTCATTTATTAATTAATTCACAAAGAGGAATAATTAGCCAATTAAATGAACATTTAATTGTGATGAGAAGACTTAGGATAAATAAACAATTTATTAATCCTAAAGGAAGAAATGACACACAAGGTTAAATGATGAAATCACGAAACCCTAGAAGATGAATTAGCAATGCAAGAATGACAATTAGGTCTTGACAAAGGATAATTGATTTGATCATGATTTGATTTTGGATTGATAAATGACCAATGTGATAAATGATTTGATTGAGAAAATGCGCCAATTGATGAGGAACAATGACTAATTGATCCAAATTGACACGATTGAGAAAGACGACGATCGATGACAAATTGATCGCAAAATGACAAGATTGACAAGAGGACAAGAATCGATGACAAAATAGTTTGCAAAATGACAATATTGAAAATGACCACGATCAATGACGAATTGATCGCAAAATGACAAGATCGAACATGACAACGACCGATGACAAATCAATCGTTAAAACGACAAGATTGAAAATGATAAGGATTGATGATAAATCGACAAGATTGATAAGAGTACAATGATCGATGAAAAATCGATCGCAAGATTGACAAGAGGACAAAACCCTAATTAGGATTGACGATGTCCAAAATGATGACAAATAAGCACGCACATTGATGCAATAGGATAAGATCGATTAAAATCATGACTGGATAGTGTTGTCGACAAGACCAAATTCGAGAGCGAGATGAATGAAGAATGTAGAAGAATGACTCGATGTTTGCAAATGATAAAAACCAAGTACGAATCATAGGAGAAATGTTAATGCGATGCAAAAACCTAAAATGAGGCAATGCGCAAATGTTAAAGTATGACTCCGCAAGCGTTGACCATTTTTAGGTGTCTACATTTTGCCCCTCTTTGAGACAATGTGATTCTGAGCGTTGTTTCAAAGAGCAATAATGAAAATGCCCAAGACAATGACAATGACTAATGCATGCCCCCTCGAGGAATTGACCGGAAACATGCAGAAAAGAGGCCAATTGATCAATAAGAATGATAGGATCGAACGGACTGACAATCAGAGATCAGATGCATGAAGGACAAGCAATTGAAGATGCAAAAGACCGCGACCAACATAAGATGGAGAGGGTGCACATCCATCTATGCACTGACAAAGATCTATAAATGAGACCAAGAGAGTGACAATTTGCTCATTTGCACTAGACAAAGAGAAGGATTTGTTGCTCTGGACAAGGACACTTGCAGATAGATGGTGAACATTCCAATGGTGGATCACCTAGGTGATTGTGTATGCACATTCAGATGACCGGAAAACACAGGAGCAGCGGTATGGATCTCAAAAACCCATGTTTTCAATTTTATGAATTTTGAGTGCTTACGGGACATTGTGGGGCCCACAAGGGATGCAGAAGAGGACTCCTGCGCTTGTGTAGGGCAAATCCTGTGCTTGTGTGGGGTCTTCTGCACTTGTGTAGGGAGACACAAGCACAGGTTACCTGACACAGGTGCAAGCTACCTAACACAGGCGCAATTGTGCAATGCAAACCCTAATTTTGGTCAAAATGACATGCAAATGATCTGGAAAAAGGGGACAAGGGTAGGATAGGTCATATTAGATGAAAAACACCTTGATTGGACATGAAAATGAGGAAATGCAACCCATAGGAGCAAACCCTAAAACTGACAAAAATATGCCCCAATTGTGATGCAGAGTCGATAGTATCCGTTGATCACGTGAGAGAACCAACCTGACTGCTTCATGCTACGACATAGACTCAGGAGCACAGAGAGAGATACCTTAGCAGGACTTGGGATATACTATGTCACATTCATGCCCGAGATTAGGGCAAACACAGGACTGCTTACCGCATTGGCAGAGCGATGGCATTCAAAGACCTCCTCATTCCATCTGGCGACTGGAGAAGCGACTGTGACACTGGAGGATGTATGGCATATCCTCCGCATTCTGATTCATGGAGAGATGATAGAGTATGACCCAATGACAGGGAGAGATGCATTGTACAGATTGTTTGAGTGCAACACAGATGATCTGGATATCATCGAGAGGGAGATTCGCTAGGAGACTATGGCATCAGAGTATGATCGACGATACGTGGTGATAGCAGTGGTGATAGCATGCCTACTAGCAGGAGACAGATGAGGACATGGATTCCCTATTGGATGGGGAAGAGTGCTAGAGAAAATGGCGACAGAGGGGATGGTCTATGCATGGGGACCATGTGTACTGGCTATGCTGTATTTTCAGTTGCATCAGATAGCATATCAGGGAGTTCAGACTTTGAGCTGTGGAGTTACACTGCTACAGGTATGGGCATTTGAGCACATAGCCATATGTCAACCGATTACAGATAGACAGGTAGTACCACACCGACCATATGTGTACTGCTATGGGGGAGCACTGAGACAGGGTCCTTTTGGATACATACTATATTGGCGACATGAGCTAGACAGACTGAGAGAGTTCATATGGAGGCCATATCGTGATTGTCCAGGATGGTCAGATGACAGTGATGAGCTACCATATTGTAGATAGGAGAGGTACCTGATTGGGCAACCAATGAATCACCAGAGAGTGATTGAGTTGTACCTACCAGAGAGAGTCAGACGACAGTTTGGAGAGAGGTAGGATGTACCTAGGAGGACTGCACACTTTGCCCGATCTCATAGAGAGACGAGTCAGTGGGGGAGTATGATTTAGCCACACATAGCATATGCGGACTTCTCACAGCTACAGTAGAGACAGTGGGATTGGAGAACAGATGTGGCAGACGCCAGGACGATAGATGAGTATGATAGATGGTTTGCACGATGGCGGCCAGTACCATGGACAGATCCAGACACTCCAGTACCTAGGCAACAAGAAGACTTCCCACTCACAGGAGAGGAGGAGGGAGATGAGGAGGATGAGGAGGAGGACGGTGATGAGGATGGGGATGACGAGGATGGAGATGAGGATGAGGGCGGGGATGATGAGGATAGAGATGAGGATGAGGATGACGCTGATGGAGATGGGGATGGGGATGACGAGCAGGAGGCATGGCAGGATATACCCATAGAGCCGAAGACAGCTAGGACAGAGGAGATGGAGATGTGCAGGGCTACCATAGCAAGCTAGCAGGATCACATTGAGACTTTAGAGAGACAGCAGGATCAGTTCAAAGCAGAGATAGCTAGACTCACAGCGGCTCGAGATGCAGCGATTGCTCAGGCACAGCAAGAGGAACAGAGAGTCACTGAGTATATTGGGTCGATTCGGGATGCCTATGTATGGGAGCTAGGACAAATGTTGGTAGAGACCAGAGAGGAGATATGCCATTGGAGGACACTATATGAGAGTGCAGTTCCACCAGAGCAGAGAGCACCTTCATATCGGGCACGATCGAGGACAGAGAGCAAGGCACGCTCTCGGAGGTCATTGAGCAGCATGGGGGTGAGTGGACCTATGAGACCACCACAGCCAGGACTAGGAGGGACATCATCCATGAGACATGGCAGGGATGAGGAGGATAGAGGGAGCACCCAGTGACAGAGGCACGTGCTCCTTAGACAAATAGTGGACATTATGTAGTTTAACATTTTTGTAGTCAGCCTGCGGGCCATACATAGGACAGACAGTCCAATTTTCTACTCCGATATTATGTGATAGATGATATGATATGCATCGACATGATGGGATGCAATATGTTATGATGGATGTTACTTTCCATGTATGGATGACTTATGCACTATTTATTTTGGAACATGTATGGATGTATTTTTTATGTGTTTTTGATGCATTTATAATATGAAATGGATAAAATGCTTGATATAATGCTCAATGTAATGTTTGATATAATGCAAACGTACTAACCAAATGGATGCAGGATGCAGCATGTATGTTTGGAGATCGGAGCACTAGACCGAACTGACTATCTGACCAGATGGAAGAAATGTTAGTAAGAAGAAAATGAAACAAAGGACAGTTAGAGACGAAGAAAAACTTGCTTTCAGTATTGCACTTTGTAGGTGAGAACCTTTATTTTTATGTAGCAAAGTGGATGCGTAGCATCATGGCATTGAAGGCCAGAGCTGAAATGCAACCCTTTTTGCAAAAGACAGACACATCACAGACAAACAACAATCACAATCAAAAGAAAAGGACCATGAACCATCCCGGTCGCTCTAAATCACTCAGTGACATCATCGAGCAACATAGGAACATGATCAAAGATAAATCAATAGAAAGATAAGACTTGCTAATTCCAACAAGTCAAACAAACATCTTGATCTTCATTGTCCAAAGTTGAAAGTGCTGATAGAACGATCATGCTGTCTGGTTTCAGGACATGCGGTACCCCGTCTAAGACAGGACATAGTTTGGTTTTGAGTATACCACACCCTGTATAAGACCCATGATAGTGTGCCAAGGATGAATAATTTTGATGGTAACGTTCGATTGATAAGACAATGTTGATCAGTTTGAATGTCTGGTTTGATTGAAAAGTTCATCTGTTAACGCATGATTGCATTAAAGCACAATGTTGGATTGCGAGTCGTTGGATGTATACTCAGTGATCCGTCTTATGCACAAAGGGATCATTTATTGCAAAATGCTTGTTTTTGGATTTTAATGTTTTGAAAATGTTTTTGTTCATTTTTTCAAGACTTTATTTGACTTTTTATGGATTATTTCAGGACATTTTTCAATTTTTATGATCTTTTTCAGGACATTTTTCAAATTTTTTGAATTTTTGCCCCTAGTGTCTAGCAAGAAAAGGAATATGACAGGTGAATAAATAGGCTTGCTGAAATGATGGTGGATAGAGGGAAGACAAAGGCCTTTTATCGTGGAGATAGTATGGATGCAATTTCCAAGGCTATTGCGTGATGGGACAAGAGACTGGATATGACAATGTAAAGCAGGAACATGGCATGAGGGACATGTCAAGAGGTTTTTGAAAAATATGTTTAAATTTTGCATCCTTATGTTAGATCAAGATCAAGGAATGAACAAGAGTGTATGGATAGTGATAAGATATGGATAGGATAAGCAAGACCAAGAATGGACAAGGGACATGGACTGAAGGTCGGGATAGGATATGGGATAGTGGCAGAAAGTTGCAATATGCTAGGGAATATGGATGAAAGGTTATAATAAGCAAATGGATAAATGACAAAAGCTATGATGGACTAAAAGCTGCAAACAAGATGCATGATGCTCATGAAGATCCTCAGCCTTGTCAAGATCAAGGGTGGAAAGAGAAAATGGACATGAGGGAAAATAGGATATGAAGGAGGAAACCTGCCCCCAAGTGTGATGTGCAAGAAGTTCATAGATTACGCATGATGCCTGTTTGCCAGGTTTTCATCATGGTACTTGCCCAAGGTGCCTGTTTGCCAAGTTTTCACCAGTGGATGAATTATTTTTCTTTACTTTTTTCTTTTCTTTTGTCTTTTTTTTTTCACTTTTTTGATTTTTTTTTTTTTAATTACTTTTTTGACTTTTTTACTTTTCCAAGAGAAGATGGACACATGATAGGGGATGGAAGAAGGACTCAAGCATCTTTTTGTTTGGATAGTAGCCTTGAAAAAAATGGACCATGACCTTTAAAAGTATGCTCAAAGACGTTGGTAGGATAAGGACATGGAAAAAGAGATGAAACTAAGGCAAGGATTTATGTAAAGGATTGAACCAAAGGGATCGAAGGATGCAAAATATGCACTGGATAATGGATGGGGTATTGGAAGAATTGGGCTTCAGTGGATGGAAATGAAGGCAAGATCAACATTGGCACACACCTTGTTGGGTGGTGGATTGATGGAGGAAAAATGGATCTCAAATTGTGAGATTTGGATGGAGGAATAGCTTGGGATTTTGGGACATAAGGGCCCGAAATGGATGAAGAAGGTGATGGAGGAAAAAATTTGCGAGGGTTGGATGGAGGAATAGCAACTTTGGATGCCAAGTTGGATGTTTCTTTAGGCTTCTGTGCTTCAAGGAGCCGCTTAGGGATCCACATGGTTTTGGATTTTTCATACTTTTGTGGTTCCTTGGAGTGCATTGCTTGCACAAGGAATTTAGGAACCCATATATATTTTGACTTTGCTTTATTTTGCCCAGTGGGCCTTTGTGGCCTTTTGGATATACTTTTTTTTTTATAGATCATATTGTTCTTTGTTTTGACATGTCGATTATATTGGACATGTTGATCCTTGAATACATGTGGATTGCTAGACTTATGATGCTTATACTTGGCATCCAAATTGCTTGGAAGAGGGAATGAATGTCGGTGTGGATGGGAGTGATATGGAGGCATGTGGGATGGATGGGAGGTTCTACAAGATGTGTGCCTTTGCTGATGTTGCATAGGAGATGGAGGGATATAGGGACCTAGAATGGATGGAAGCGATGATGGGGAAGGTGGACATTTGGATTTTGACTTTGAAGGGATACCAATGCCTTGAGTGTGAGCTCTGTAGCCATGACCATTAGTATATTCTTTGATATGAAGGGGTTCTTTCTCATGAAGATCTACTCCTTTGCCTTTATGAATATCATGACTTGTAGGATACTCTTTTCTTTGGGAAGAAGACGCGAGTCCATTATGAGGTGGATATGATATGAGAGAAATAATGAGATCTTGAAGTGGATTGGATTTCACCAAAGTGGAAGAACCCATTATGCATGTAGAGGGTTCATGAACATCTTGCACTGACACATTAGAATCATGAGGGGGATTAGGATCATGAGGGGACTAGGATTGTGTAGTGGACATGGTTCAATGATAGGCTCTTCAAGAGATGGAATGGGAGAAATAATGGGATCATAACAAGGAATGAGATCTTGGAGTGTATATGGAGCATTAAGACAAGGAGATGGAGGAACAAAAGGATCTTGCGGTGGATTTAAAAAAAATAATTTGATCTTGAGAAGGAGGAAGATCATTGGAATCCTCTTTAAAGGTGCTTTGCTCTTGACTTTCAATGGGATCATCGGAAAGGATGGAAAGGATATCTTGATCTTTCTCAGGAAGTGGAATGTCAATGGGATTTGAAAGGACATTGTGTTCATGAAATGGAAGGAGATCGTTTGGGATTGGATGAACTGGGATATCTTGATCTTGCTCGGGGAATGGAGTGTCAAGAGGACTTTGGATAGGATGGACAAGAATATGGGAATCATCATGAGTGTCTGGGAAGATGGGGTCCTAGTCAACAATTGGATGGGATGATAAGGTTTCGGGATCTTGATCTTGATATGTTTCAAGACACGTTTCTTCATGCTCTAAATTATCCTCTTGACATGGGGTTGGACTGTGGATATGCATGGGGGATTCTGGCAAGGGATTAATGATTTGGCATGAAAGAAATGCACTTTAAACATTTGTGATGGATTCTGGCAAGGAATCAATGCTTGAATATGAGGAAGAGGGACTTCGAATGGGGTCCTCTAAAATAGGTAATGGCAATAAAGTGCATGGTGGCATTGGGTCTTGTATTTCTGAAACATGACAAGGATGTGCATCATGAATTGGATTATCAATTATGGATAGCTCTTGGATAATTGCATCCATGGGTGTATTGTTTGATGAGGACAATATAGAAGGTTCTTGTGAAACTTCTAAAGGTGTAGGGATAGATGCCACTAGAGAGTCCATTTGCTTGTGGGGGGGTGAGGCATTGCTAGACATAAGTGTATTATCTTGATCTTCCTCAGTAAACTCTCTTGGTAATTTCCTGAAGAGCGTTGCAATAAAGCCACCTTTCTTTCGAGGTTTTGACATAGTTGTATCTGGAATTTGAACTTGTTTGGAAAGGATTTGGTCTTGGTTTGATGTCATGTTTTGATTTTGGACTTGGTTCAATTGTTCTAACATGTTTGAAACTTTGCTTGGTGTGTGCTGCAACCTTTGTTTTTGAATGTTTGGTGGTGGTTGTTGACATTGATATGTTGGTTGAACTTTTTGATATTCCACCATTGGTTGAACCATTTGTTGACATTGTACAGTTGGTTGGACATATTGTTGAAATTGAACCATTGGTTGTATTGGTTGTATTGGTTGAAAATCTGATTGATAGTAAACACCTTCTTGTTCTTGTTGTGAAGGCACATAATGTTGAAATTGATGTTGTCTCTTTTCTTGAAATTGTTTCATCATCTCAATTTGGGAGAGGAGAGCTAGTATGTCTGATCGTTCAAGAAGAGATCTTACATCAACTGGCTCAATCTTTGGATTTTGACCTGGAAATTTTTGAAACATTTTGGACATTTGTGATCTATTCTTCTCAATGTTTTTCACTCTTTGTTCCAATATCTCCTCTTCTTGAGCTAGTTTCTCCTCTAGTTTTTTATATTTGGAGACTTGTTTCATCATAAAAAGTTTGATCAATATTGCCTTGTTGTTGGGTTGAATAGAATTGTGATTGCATTTTCGGTTGATATGTCAAACTTTGTTGCATCATTGGTGCTTGGAACCTTGTTTCAATAGACATGTCACTATGCAAATGCAATATTTTTGGAATTTTTCAAGGATAATGTATGATATGCAACTAAATGGAAACTAGATGAATGAGAATGCAATCTATGGCAAGAATGCAACCTATGATTTTGGTTGTTTTTCAAGATTTTGACAAAAATTTTGGAATGCAAATCTAAAAGAGACCCTTAGGAAATTGAAATGATGCCTAGACCTCAAAGGACAAAAGGACCAAGTGACAATAGGACAAAATGACAATGTCTCCCCTATATGCTTAGATACTAAGCTAGGTTTGACCAAATGATATTGATGACAAAAGGACAAAAGGTTTGACAAGGTCTAGACTTCCTAACAATGACTTAGGGTTTATCAAAGATTTGGATTACTCAAGTATGACAAAACCTAGTTTTTGAGACTATATGAAAAGGGAAAATTAATATGCAAGTGACCCTAATATGATATGATAATGACCTAAGCTTAATGAAGGGACCTAGGGTAAGAAATGTATGACAATGATATGACTTTAATGCAAGAGGACACATGCAAATGGATGACCCTTATTCAAAAGAGTATGACTTAGGTGAAACCTAACCTTGGTACTTGAAAATGAACTTTGCAAAATGCAACCTAGGATGAACCTAAATGTAAGTGACATGAATGTTGAGATAAGATTTTGAACAATGTTTGCTAACCATGTTTGAAGATGAGTTTTGAATCTTGATAAACTTTTGTTGGATGAATGTCTCTTGTGTTTAATCTTATGTTTTGAATCAATTTGTTTTGCTTTTGAAATGAGATACAATTCAACTTTTGACAAGCAAAGAATATAAGATATTGCAACTTAGACTCAAGACAATCATGCTCATTTCCACATTTCTTATGGTAGGCAAAGACATTAGGTACTTGAGAGGTAGACTCATTATGGGATTCAAGGAGAATACATAGATGCTTGACCCCACGGGCTCCCCTCCACGATACTCACTTCTCAGGGCAGCCAAGCATCAGTCCCCATGGAAATCTCCCCATGGCAAACTTAGTATCTCTTCCAAGTATCCGAACTTGTCCTTCTCAAGCAACTAGAAGGGTTTTTGGCCTCTAAAACAAAGTGTGTAGTAAGGATTTCTGTTAAGCATTACTCCTTGATGTCACACAAGCATGATTGAGACATTAAGCCCATCAAGATACCAAACAAATGTAGTCGCGCAAGCACGATTTAGACCAAGAGGCCCTACTTAGATGTTGATATGAGAAAGAGTTCAAGGGTCATCACTTCCCAAGTAACTGCAATTCCCACGTAACACTTCCTTCAAAGCTTTCGCTCATCGGGTATTTTTTTATAGTGAGTTAGAATGCCAAGGAATTCTAGCCGTACTCACTTTGGGTCGTTCCCTTCTCACGATTATCACTTGCTTGCAAAAGCAAAGTGGTCGGGAAGGCAGGCCCTCTAAAGGTGACACACAATAAAAAACATGAGCATGGTATCGAAGATCTGGATTTCTGATCACCCTAAGAAGGATGAGAGCATACTCTCCTACTCCAATGTCAAACTCGACAATCAAAGCAAAAACATGTTCATTCCAACCTATTAGAAATCACTAGGTGCCTAAAACATTAATAACAAACACCAAGTTTAGTTGTTTCTCCAAGGCAACCTGCAAAAAACCCAAGTTAGAAGTTTGATTTGTTGTCTTTGACTATCGATTCTACATAACACATGTTAGTAGTTTGATTTTTTGTCTTTGCCATGCATATGCCAAGATGCTGCACAGATAATTAGTACCAAAAACCAAAACACAGAAAACAAAATGCAAAAACTAAGCAAATTTTCAAGTAAAACACTGCATTTTTTACCTCTGTTCTGGACTTTACACAGGCACAAAAGTCATGACACAGGTGCAGAACTCATAACACAAGTGCAGAATGTCACTAACACAAGCGCAGAATGCATAACAAAGGCGTAGGTTGTCTAACACAGGCGCAGAAGTCTCAAAAAAACCTTGCACGACCCTGTTTTTGGGTTTTTGGCCTGCAAATCAACTTGAAAGCACTCAAAAACACCATAAAGGGGTTAGATGGTTAGTGTTCACGTCAGGTTCACCAATTAATGTACGTTAGGAAATAGGAAATCATCACAAGCAAATCAAAATACTAATCTAGCTCAATCATGAAAGCACAATTGCAATGATCTATCCTAAAACACATTCAATAGAGACATGAAATAAAAACATTCAAAACTAGAAATTAAGCAAACCAAAGGTATGATTTGAATGCTCCTTCATGCGGCTCCATTGTTCTTCTTTCCTCTTCAAATAGTTTGGTTGTGGATCTCAACTACAAGTGCACACACATAATTGAAAGCAAGTAGACAAGATTATTGATCAAGAGTACTAGAAATGTGATTCATTAGAAATTCAATAGTCTGATTACCAATTAGCTTTGATTGATGAAGATCATCCAATTTATAGAAGAATTGGAGAGATGACAAGATTAGCATGATTCAATTCAAATGGAAATTGCAAATCAATTATGTCAATTATGACAAATTATGACAAATTATGCACTTTCTATGCAAAATTTGTTGATTGATAATTTATGACAAATTATGACAACTTCTATGTCAAAATTGATTGATTGTCAATTATGACAAATTTATGACAAATTGTCATGTCATTTCCATGAATTTAGGAGAGAAATAGGAGGAATTTGAAATTAGGAATTAGAAAAATAGAAAAATTAGAGAATTAAGAATTTAGGAAAATTAAGAAATTGATGGAAATTAGAAATTAGGTAAATTAATTAATAATTTGTCATTTATTAATTAATTCACAAAGAGGAATAATTAGCCAATTAAATGAACATTTAATTGTGATGAGAAGACTTAGGATAAATAAACAATTTATTAATCCTAAAGGAAGAAATGACACACAAGGTTAAATGATGAAATCACGAAACCCTAGAAGATGAATTAGCAATGCAAGAATGACAATTAGGTCTTGACAAAGGATAATTGATTTGATCATGATTTGATTTTGGATTGATAAATGACCAATGTGATAAATGATTTGATTGAGAAAATGCGCCAATTGATGAGGAACAATGACTAATTGATCCAAATTGACACGATTGAGAAAGACGACGATCGATGACAAATTGATCGCAAAATGACAAGATTGACAAGAGGACAAGAATCGATGACAAAATAGTTTGCAAAATGACAATATTGAAAATAACCACAATCAATGATGAATTGATCGCAAAATGACAAGATCAAACATGACAACGACCGATGACAAATCAATCGTTAAAACGACAAGATTGAAAATGATAAGGATTGATGATAAATCGACAAGATTGATAAGAGTACAACGATCGATGACAAATCGATCGCAAGATTGACAGGAGGACAAAACCCTAATTAGGATTGATGATGTCCAAAATGATGACAAATAAGCACACACATTGATGCAATAGGATAAGATCGATTAAAATCATGACTGGATAGTGTTGTCGACAAGACCAAATTCGAGAGCGAGACGAATGAAGAATGTAGAAGAATGACTCGATGTTTGAGAATGATAAAAACCAAGTACGAATCATAGGAGAAATGTTAATGCGATGCAAAAACCTAAAATGAGGCAATGCGCAAATGTTAAAGTATGACTCCACAAGCATTGACCATTTTTAGGTGTCTACACATACCTTCTTCTGGCATCTAGTGGTGTATTTCCTTTTTTCCTTTCAATTATTTCCTTGGCATCCAAAATTAGGTCCTTCCACTCCCTCTTTGGAATCATTGGGGGACGCTCATACTTTAGGTTCCTCTCTAAATGGGTCCTGTATTGGTCCCTCGCATACTTTAGATATGTGCCATCTTTTTCAAGGATCTTAGTTTTGTCAAAGGTGTCATTTGCAAACCACTCAACCATTTGGTTTGTCAATTCATCTTTTAACCTTTTTTCTTGGTCATTCCACCTTTTAAAGCAAAAACAAACCTATTAGATTCATAAATGAGCTAAAGCTACATTTATTACACTTCAAGAAATGGATCAAAGGAAAACTATTCTAGCAATGATATGAAATCAAAATAGTGGATTAGGGTTAGTTCACATATGATGTACCACCTTTTACATAAGGTGGGCCCAAATATCTGCAATACAATGTCACTAAGATGTTTATAGAAAATATCATTGTCTGCAAAAAATTCATGGGATCATTAGTCCAAAACGAGTGATCATAAAGTAAATTACAATTAGAGTATATATAATAATAATTTAAAAGTACCTAGAACCTTTTGTATCTTTAAGGGAATCATTTCTTCATCGCTCACCACCAATGTGGCCTGCAACGTTTCCGTACTAGCAATACGAGAAGATCCAGGAAATGATGGTATGTTATCAGCAGTAGTCACCTCTGGCACATCCTCATGTGCATCTCCTCCTAGAAAAAATGAATCCACTATGAAATGGCATTAGAATTCAAGAAAGAACGCTTGAAGGGAAATAAACACATGATAGAAGATAGAGAAAAAGAGGGATCTACCAATAGTGGGCGGGCCAATATGACGTGTAGTAGAGGATGTTTGCATGCTACATGTTGCCGACATTGCAGTCAGCAATATAGGTGAGGGTAACCTCTGATGAGGCGGCGACGACATTTGCACAGTAACATTGATAGCACCTAAAGAATAATATATTAAATATATCAAACATTAAATATATGAAAAGTACAAGAACTGTAAACAAGGATGAACCTTTATTTTGAAAATTGACAGCATCAAGTATGATGTGTTTTGGGTACTCAGAGTGATAAGCCAAGCAAGTGATAATACAAGAAAATCGTCATCACCTAAAGATCTTGCAAGACCCTGATCGTGGGAATGACTTTCATGAGGGTCGATAAATTGCTGTAAAAAACAATACGTACATATTTTAGTTAATGACATATAAGGGAATTAAATATAAACCATTATTGAACTTTTGTTATAATTAAAGCTTTCATTACTACTTACTTGCAAGTTTTCTGCTGTTCGAAGCAATAATAAGAGGCATTTTAAAGAATTTTGTAAGGTGTGTGGAATCTTCAGGGTCATCATCGCTTAACCCTAATGATTCCACATCCCTAGAAAGGTGCTCAGGTACTGCAACTCCCTTTCCCTTTCCCCGAACATCCGTCTGTGACAAGAATATCATTAACAATTACAAAATTAGTATAAATCACTTAAAAAAAGAACATAATAATGTAACAGTTTGCTTCTATCTAATTTGTACAATTACAATGAGGTTTACCTACTCAGTAGAAGTGTCGCAAGCTACATCCCTATCTCTGATATGTGATGGATCCATGTCGGCCTGTGACAAAGAAAAAATATAAAAAATGTTAGCAAAATTAAACCAATAGACTTAGCAAAAAAACTTCATAATAAAATGGTATATTGGATTCATTAATTGGAGGTTGGTTAATTTAAATGGTATATGGTACATATCAACCCCATGATATTAACTTTTTTTGTATCTATATGATTCAAACTGTAATTGATTAGAAGCTCTTCACCTGCACTTATTGATTTTATCACACATACAAAAACACGATTTCCCTCGCGCGCCTCAAATATGCAATTGGGTTGTTTGTTAGTTGACCCAGGTCTCGTACTATTTATAAAACCTCCAATATTCTCTGTTGCTTTTGGTCGACCATCAATGTATACAGCCACTCGTTTACTTTGATCATTATCTTTCTGTTGTATATAATTTGCTGACAGTGCATACCTACGCATACTTTTTTTATATTTAACAATCTGCATCCAATTATTGTAATTGTAACAAGGTCCAACAAACTCCATCAATTCAACAACTATATTGTAAAAGACCTTTATGCCGTCCATGGAAAATAAGCCTAAACCATATAACGACGAAGGTGCTATGTGATATATCCTATCATTAACACAAAAAATGGTGTTTATTGGAGGAAGTTCCTTGGGCACCCATTGTTTATGTAGATGTCTATACCTTAGTGGCACCTCAATGTCACCTTTGGTCTCATCATCATAAGACCATGACCCCCTTGAGAAAGGAAAAATTTCATGCGTTTATTGAATTTTCTTCTAACCTTTTGACCTCTTGTTGATCTCCCTATTGTAGACCTACTACATGTGTCACTTTCATTTTCTATTCCTGCATTTTCCTCACTCGACGAAGACAGATCTGACAAATACCTATTTGGGGGTACCTGCACTCCATGAAATGTGAGAGTTAATTGGTAATGAGAGAGAAATTTTGCAAATGAGGGTAATGTTGATGAAGAAGTCAGCCCTAAAGTTGATTTTGGGATTAAAATTTGAATAAGTCCAACTGGGGCCTCAAGTGTTGATAACTCTATTAGATTTGTTGCTAATGTCGAGGTTTGAAAAACTGAGGAAGTTTGTTTTCCAAGTAATTTTAAAAAAATTAACTGTTTCTATAGGGTGTATTGACTAGTTATACCTATTCATCCATGAGACTATGCAGGATCCTCATCAAAGGGGCTCAGGGTCCTGTACAATGTAATGCAATTATCTTATGTAAGCTAAAAATTACATAGTACACAACATGAACAACATGAACTTTGTAGACAAAAAGAGTATTAAATAATAAAAAGATGATGTCATCAAAATCATTGTAAATTTTTTAATTCCTTACCTTTACTTTATGTAGACTATGCAAGATCCTCAACTAAATGGTTGACGATGTATGTAGTCAACAACCTATTCCCACCAAGGGTGACAGCATCACACAGGGACTATACCTGAAATCAACACCATCAATTGAGCATCATAAGCATTACTACATTTGTAAGTTGATAAACAATAAATACATACGTATCATAAGCATCAAAAGAATCACATGATGTGTCATCATATATGTAACTAAGCATCACAATTAGCATCACATATGTATCATAAATCACCATCCATCACATAGGTAATAAACAATCCACGTTCTATAAAAAAAAACAAAGTTCAAAAAATGTCACATGCATCATTATAAACATGTGATCCATCACATATGTATTTTAAATCAACATTCATCACATAGCTAATATGTTAGGAAACTCACAGATACTAAGAGGGGGGCTAAATCAATATCTAACCGGTAATTAGAATTTCTCAACTTAAAACATGCAGAACATATTGTAACAGTGTACCGGTATGCAAGAAATAATGCAATAAATAGAAATGAAAGAAACCACATGAAAATCACACCATAACACAATGATTTAACGAGGAAACCCGATGTGGGAAAAACCTTGGTGGGATTTGTGACCCACAATATTCACTTACTGGCCAATAAGAGAATATTACTTACAATAGGGGTTTGCACATGCAAGAAGGCCAAGTGCCTAGAGCTCACTGCTGAAATGGGAAGTCTCACTGACTTACAATGTGGATTATACAAATCCAATAACTTGTACTGCTTTACAATAGCATCTTCAATGGTAGATTCAGTACTGGTTTCTGCTTTGTTCTTTACATATACCCCTTAACCTATATTTCGCATAATAGGTCTGCCTAATCTTTTTCTCCTTAGTTTTTCACTCACATCACTTCCTTAAAAAAAGTCTACAATGATCTCTTTTATATATAAGAGCCATTTTACAATGATATCAAGTCAGCTTACAAAGTTTTTCAAATAATAAACAAAATGTAATATAACAAAAATCCTGTCGGCCTCTGTGCTAGTACGCTTCCTTTCTTTGTGTTGGTGTCGGTGTTCTGAGTGCTGGTGTAGAGTGTGTTCTTCTAATGCTGGTGTAATGCCTTATTGGTGCCATAGGATTGTAAGGTTGCCATCAATGACAAAACCTTCAATCACATACAATGTCTCATTGGAGTGTGCATATGCCAACAATCTCCCCCTTTGGCATTGATGGCAACACTCATGAGAAATTTCAAAAGTGTATCCAAAAATGTGAAGTCCAAAAATGTTACCAAAAATGTGTGCTCTCCTTGAGCATATGATTTCGTTGATATTGGAATTTTCTCATACCACTACTCCCCCTTTGGCATCAATGACAAAGGTTGTCAAGATGTCAGTAGAGTTTGTAGTTTCAACCTTGTAACTGGCTAGTTACAATTTGAAATAGATCCACCAAAATCAAGTTTATGCTCTCCATAAACTTTTTTGTCTCTTATTGTTGTCTCTATTCTTTTAGTTGTACCGGTGAGGTGCTGCAAATGCTCTGCCAGTGTTTTTTGTCCTTGTATCAGTGCCTCAGATATTTCCTTCCGCAATGATGCTAGATAGTCCAATCTTGGACTTAGTTTTAATCCAGATGCTTTTCCTTATTAACTATTCTCTCCTTTTCTCTTTCTAATTTAAGTAATTCTTCCTCAAAATTTGTTATCATTTGCTCAAAAACTGATAATGTATCAGGTGAGTTAACAAAATTATTAGCAAGTTTATTGATTTCATCCTGTACCTTGCTTATTTTCTTATCTATGTCTACAGTAAAAAAGTTTGTCTTACAGGTGTCTTTGTACAGAGTTTTGTACTCTTTCAATAAGTTACACAGTTCCGGTAGAAGTGTGTCAAAATCCCTGGTACACTTCTTTATCTTCTCATCAAAGAATCTTTGTTTTTTAATTTCCAATTTGTCCTTCAATGCCTCTTCCTTTATTTTCTGAATTTTCTCTGTGATATATTTACACAAGGTATCAAGTTGTCCTAAAGAATCTTTATTGTCTATATTACAGTTAGGAGCAATTACCTTCAAAATTGGTATGGTGTCATCTATTGCTTTGTAGGCCTATGAACTACAATCTGTTATCCTTTTGATTGAATCTAAGAGTACTTCAGTCACATTAGTTGATTTGTAGCCAGATGATGAGGAACCTACATTTTGAGTACCACCGGTGGAAGTAACCAGGCTTGTATTGAGCTCTAGTAGGTCTATTTGTGTTTGCATTTCCTTAAGCAATGGTTTTTCTACTTCTCTAGTTGTCGGTTGCACTGTTTCCTCATGAACCTGTTCCTGTACCTGTTGTTGTTCCTGTTCCGGAGCCTTTTTCTCTGTTTGTTTCTCTGTTTGTTGCATTGTCTCAGTCTGGGTCTGAGTTTCTACCTATTTCTCTTTGACATCTGCCGGTTTCTCTTGTGTGTTTTTAGTTTGCTCATCTATCGGAGGCTCACTAGCCATGTCAGTCTTATCAGTTGTATCTTTGTCTACCACAATGTTGATCTTTTCAGTATCAAAATCCACTATATATAAGACTTCAGGATTAGGATTGACATCCTCTACATCCATACATTCAACTGTCAGTTGATCTTTGGTAGCTATTGTTGTTACCAATGGAGTAATCAAAGGAGGTGGGGGTAAGCTGTCTTTAACCTTGATACTAGGTGGTCCACCAACTTTACCTTTACCCTTGTCTCTTTCTTTCTAATATACCTTTATAGGTTTGTGGCTCATGTATTCTTCTTGTTTTTCTTTTTCCACTAGGAAAATGTCCCATGCATTTTCTGTCTCCTCAGTCACCTCATTAACTCTTCCAACCATTAAAGCAATGTGCCAGTGTGCAGTAGAAAATACTAACCAGTTGGCTTTAGCAATTAAGTCATCAATTTATTTGGGTGAATTCACCGGGTATACAACAAGTAGCTTTTATATCTTTATTTTCTTGTCAAGTTCTATTAATGCTTGTCTCCTTGCTTCCAGCCTTTTGAATAGTTCATCTAGTACTTCATCTACAACTTCCATCAAAAATTTCTTATACATGTCCATATGCAATATCACACTGTTTTCTACTTGTTCTTTTTCATCAGCTGTCAGAGTGTCATATAATTTCTCTATATTCTTCAGTTTCCCTTCCTCTGTAATTTCATTCAATAGTATGTCAAGAGGGGCCATGTTTTGTTTTGTTCTCTTCTTCTTGTTGGGTGTTAGTTTCTTCTTTGGTGTAGCCTTTCTTACTAGAGATCTCATTGCTTGTTGTTTTTGTCTTGTCCTCCTAGGTGAGGGTGTGGTTGCCGGTGAGGGATCTCTTTACCTTACAACTCTCTTGAAAGTTGCAGGCATGTCATTCTCTAAAGATGTGCCTACAGGTGATAGGTGAGTTTCAGGTTGTGGAGCTGCTAACTCATCCTCTGTTATACCGGTTTGTTTCATTACTTTATCCTTGATTTCCTTTGCTTGCCTAGAACCTCTTCTTACAACTGCCTCAACCTTTTTTACTCTTTTATGGGATTGTATTTGGCTTTCAATAGTTTCTACACTACCAAATACTTCTTCCTTTAGTTCTTTAGGGGCTTCCAGAAGTTCTTTAGCATATGTTTCAATGATAAGGTCATCTGTTTCATAACCCATTTATGTTACCCAGATTGTTCTTGGGATGACTGCTTCCATCCAGATTTCATCCTTTTTTATTACAAAACATATTTCATCCTTATATTTGTCAACAATCTTTTATGATAATCAGATTCTTTTCTTTATTTTGGCCTTAAGTGCTTGAAAATAGTCTTGGATATTCTGATCCTTATCTTCTCCCATATTGTTGAATAGTTTTGTTAGCTGTTTACCTATCGGTATATCATTTCCAAGTTCTTTGTAACCTATACTGGGAACTTGTTTGGTTATATGTAGCATCAGACATACTAGCAGATTTCCAAACCTAAAAGTTCCTTTCTTGTCCTTCTTAATCTTGCCTAAGTTGTCAATTAATTCGTCCTTCAACCACTCACATACATCAATCTTTGCATTATCTGTGACCATGTCATAAGCACTCTTAAATCACAGACTTGACACTGAATTGAGTTTGTTTGCATGAGTTACCTTATATCCTAATATCATGTTGATAAATCTTACATTAGTATCTTTTACATCATTGAATCTTAAGGACCTTTTATCAGATGTTGCACTAGTTAGGTTCATAACTAGGTTATTGGAGACCTTCTTGGTTTTGTTTAGCCTTTTACCAGTGGTCAGTAACCCTGTGATAGCTTTCATAGCTTCCTTGGTGATTTTGTGAATTGCATCTAACCAGAAAAATTCACCATGTACCCTACTTAAGACTATCCTAATTACATCCTTGGGGAATTCAGGAATGCTAAGGATCTCTGTAAATCCTAGGGTTTCAATGATCTTATGTTCATCTTTTACATTACCGGATGCATCATATATGACAGATTTAAACATGGTTTTAATCTCTTCATCTCCTAGTTCCTCAATGTTGCAGTGAATGTAAATTCTGGGGTCTTTAGCATAAACAACTACTTTTGGAATTTGAGAAAAGCACCTAAAGTATCATCTTTCTTTGCTACCTTAGGAACTAATTGAAATACGGGCCTACGTCTTTTTACAACTTCAACAACAATAGGGTTTGCTATATATTCAAGTGCAGAGGTGGATGCCATGATAAAATACCTTTTACTGCCTTTAGGATGGATGATTTCTTGAAGTGTTCTTGCCTCTTGCTCAAAATGCCTTAGCTCGGAATCTTCGCACTCTTCATAGGTTTGAAATCTTGGTGAAATGAAATGGAGCCAAAACCACAAATTTATAGTGTTGATTTGCCATCTACCACATTAAATGCATGCCGGTCAAGTATTCACTTAACATTGTCTATCGATAATGAAGTAATTTCCAACTTCTCATCTCTAACTGAGGGAATGATAGCACATGTGTCATTAGATCACCAAACCCTCAAGGAAACTTTCTTCAATTCAATGAAGAACTTCCTGCCAGTGGAGCATCACTCTGTCCTGGCGGTGAAGCATCACTCTGTCCTGTCGGCGAAGCATTGACTGGTTCTACTGGTGGAGGAGTATTCTCAATATTTAGATCAGCTTTTCTAATCCATTGTTTTGATAATTCTTGCTTAACCTCTTCAACTTTTTCTTTA
This sequence comes from Cryptomeria japonica, assembly GCF_030272615.1. Lineage (NCBI taxonomy): Eukaryota > Viridiplantae > Streptophyta > Pinopsida > Cupressales > Cupressaceae > Cryptomeria > Cryptomeria japonica. Next base: position 540,022,165 of record NC_081410.1, read on the forward strand.
CCTTTCAAACTAGAACTTTTGTTGTCTGCCAATGATCCTTTACTTCTGCAGAATTTTGCAATATGCCCAATCTTGTTACATGCATAACAAGTTACATTATTCTTCTGAATAGCTTTCCCATAACCTATGCCAGTTTGTGTTCTGCACTTAAATGTCCAAATCTTCCACAAACAGAACATCTCACATTCATTCTACAATTCTCAGAATTGTGACCAACTTTGTTGCATTTAGAACATTAACAATGGGTGTGTTGATATTCTGATAATTTCTAGATCTACATTCATTTTCTCTATGACCATACTTATTACAGTTAAAGCATTTTCCATTGAATTTATAAGCATTAGGTTGCCTTACCGATTTGCTATGATCCTATGTGTTTGTAGTACCGGAGCTTTCACCAACTTCAAAGCCAATTCCAGTAGTGTCACCTTTAGGTTTTTGATTCTTCTTCTTCTTCTTCTTCTTCTTCTTCTTCTTCTTCTTCTTCTTACTATCGATTGTGATCATCATCCACTTCATCTTCCACTTCTTGGTTATCTTCTTCTTCAATATCTTATTCTTCCATCACATTATACTTTATCGGCCTTCCTCTTGGATCATGTCTAACAACAAATGACCAACCCAGTTTATGTGGAACCTTTGAGTAAAATACTTTCTCACATTGGCTTGGAAGAACATAGGGCTCATCCCCAACTGGTTCAAATGACCTTGTATTTAGCATTATAAAACCATTATCATGTTCAATAACAGTTCTATCAGGATCATTTTTATTCCATCGTAGCCTATACCATTTGATGATGAACAAAACTAATTTGAAGGAATTAAAGTCACACTCAAGTATATCATCCAAAATGCCATAGTATCGATTTTGAGAATGTTGAGGATGTATGTCATTTATCGATGAAATATTTGTCACCTCAAAGACTGCAGTGATGCTAGAGTCACAAGTTTTCTTCGTGTCATCCAACTTTTTAATGCGAAATTTATGACCATTGCAGCACATAGTGTTGTGGTGTTTGACCTGCAATATGTCAAACATGTAAAATTTATTCCATTGTGAGTTGATAAACATATGGGTGATTAATAAATTTATACGTACCTATTTATCTCTTAAACCATATGCTAAATCAATTTCCCTTTGTGTAACATTGGAATCTCCATTACGATGAGCTTTTTTAACCAATGAAGTCACACCTTCCCATGTTAACATGCATCCAGAATGTTGACAACGTTCAATCCATACCGTCATCCAATCAAGATTGTTTGCAATATATAAATGTAGTACATCCCACTCTCGACCAACTATACAAAAAATAAATAGATGTCTTACAATCGATTTATTTTGAAGATTAAGAATAAATTAACTACAATAACATCTTATAATTACCTCTCACTTTCCTCAATCTACCTTTCCCCGTCAAGTACTCCCCTTCAAATTTGTTAATGGTGTTGGGATCCCAAATACAATCCACGTGGATCTTTGTTGCAAACTTAGGAAGATATTCAGAAATGTACACCATAGTCTGGTATACCATATATCCCTCCACCATAGAACCCTCAGGATGTTCTCTTTGTCGAACCAAAGCCTTCAAAAATTTCAAGTGCCTCTCAACCATCCACATTGACCTAGTGTGTACAGGTCCACACAATTCAATCTCCTCAACTTGGTGTATGAGGTAGTGTTCTTGTGCATTGAAAAAATCTAGAGGTAGACACTTTTGCATTTCACACATTAAATAAGGAATTTTTCTCTTCCAATATTTTATATCATCTTTATGGATTTCTTTACATGACAACCACCTACAAGATATTCAAGACACAAAAAAATATATTACAAAACAAGTAAAACAAATAGAAAATATAATATCTATACAACAAACTAAACAAATATCACCACTTACCTCATGTATTTTCCAAGATCATATATGACTTTCTTGAAATTATTGTCAGAGTCTTCTCGGAGAGATAGAGGTAGAATGTACTGCAACAATTCGAAAATTATCTTTTAATTTTTTTGTAACATAATACAATGACAATGTTAGGGTTCCCACAGATACTAAGAGGGGGGGGGTGAATCAGTATCTGACCGGTTATGAAATTTTCTTAAAACTGAATATGCAGAATATAAAGTAACAATATACCTGTAAGAAAGAATTAATGCAAATAATAGAATCAAAAGCATCCACATGAAAAGAACACCATAACACAAGATGTTTAACGAGGAAACCTGGTGTGGGAAAAACCTCGTTGGGATTTGTGACCCACAATATTCACTTACTAGCCAATAAGAGAATATTACTTATAATAGGGGCCTGCACATGCAGGAAGGCCAACTGCCTAGAGCTCACTGCTCAACAAGAAGTCACACTGACTTACAATGAGGATTTACATAAATCCAATATTCTGTACTGCTTTACAATAGCATCTTCAATGCCAGATTCAATACCAGTTCTTGCTCTGTTCTTTACATATACCCTTGACCTACAATTCGCACATTAGGTCTGCCTTATAATTTATTTATTACATTCTATCCATATCTTACAAATGCCTACAATGATCTCTTTTATATACAAGAGTCATTTTACAATTTGCCAAGTCGACTTACAATGATAAACAAAATATTCCATATCAGAAATCTTGTCGGCCTCTGTGCCGGTATACATATTTCCTTCTGTGCCGATGTAAATCTTCTGTGTTGGTGCCGGTGTAGATTGATTTTGTTGATGCCAGAGCACTGTTGTTTGAGTAATGCTTTGCTAGTATAATGTCTTGCCAGTGCCATAGGATTGCAAGGTTGCCTGTGTAATGCTTTGCCAGTATAATGTCTTGTCGATGCCATAGGATTGCAAGGTTGCTTGTGTAATGCTTTACCAATATAATGTCTTGCCGGTGCCATAGGATTGCAAGGTTGCCATCAATGACAAAACCTTCAATAACACACAATGTCTCATTGGAGTGTCCATATGCCAAAAATCTCCCCCTTTCGCATTGATGGCAACATTCATGAGAAATTTCAAAAAGTATCCAAAAATGTGTAGTCCAAAAAATGTTAACAAAAATGTTTACCAAAAATGTGAGAGCTCCCCCTGAGCATGTGATGCCTGTGTTTTGAATTTTCTTGTCTACTACTCCCCCTTTGGCATCAATGACAAAGGTTAGTAGATTTGTAGTTGTACCAATTCATAACCTCAACCTTGTAGTTGGGTAGTTATTTTCTGAAGAATATCTCCCAAAATTAAGTTTATACCATCCATAAACTTCTTGCTCTCCTTTATTGCTATCTCAGTTCTGTGTACTGTACCGGTGAGATGCTGCAATTGCTCTGCCGGTGTTTTGCTACCCTGTGTTAGTGCCTCTAAGATTTCCTTACACAGAGATGCTAAATAGTCCAATCTTGGACTTAGTTTAGATCTCAAAAAAATTTCCTTGTTTATTATTTTCTCTTTTTCTCTTTCTAATTTGAGCAATTCTTCCTCAAAATTTGTTATCTTTTCCTCAAAAACTGATAATGTATCGGGTGAGTTAACAAAATTATCAGCAAGTTTGTTGATCTCTTCCTGTACCTTGCTCATCTTTTTGTCTACATCTGTGGTCAAAAAGTTTATCTTACAAGTGTCTTTATACAGAGTTTTGTACTCTTTCAATAAATTGCACAGTTCCGGTAGAAGTGTGTCAAATTCCCTATTACACTTCTTTATTCCTTCCTCAAAGAATTTGTGTTTCTCTTTTTCTACACTTTCCTTTACAGTTTCTACCTTTGTTTGCTCAAAATTTCCAGAAATATATTTACAAAGTGTATCCAACTGGCCCAAAGAATCTTTGTTGGCTATATTACAATTTGGAGCTATTAATTTCAAAACTGGAATTGAATCATCTATTGCTTTATATGCTTGTGAGCTATAATCAAGCAATACCTTTGTTACATTTGATGGTGACCCAGTAAACTGAGTGCCAGTGGAAGGGACCATGCTGGTATTGACCTCTAGTAGGTCTGTTTGTGTCTCCATCTCTTTAAGCACAGTTTTTCCTACATCATTTCTTACTGGTGGCATCTGTTCTGGAGCCTTTAGCTCTGTTGGTTGCTCTGTTTGTGTTCCAGATTCCATCTTTTTCTCTAAATCTACTGCCGGTTGCTCTTTATTATCAGATTTATCTATGGTATCCTTATCTACCACTATGTTGATTTTTTGAGTATCAACATTCATAGTATATAGGACTTCAGGATTAGGATTTCTATCCTCTGTGTCCATGCTCTCAGCTGCCAGTTGATCTTCTGTAGTTGTTTTTACCGGTGGAGTATTTAAAGGAGGTGGGGGTAAGTTGTCTCTAATCTTGATACTTGGCGATCCACCAACTTTACCTTTCCTTTTGTCCTTTTGATATACTAGAATGGGCTTGGGATTCATATATTCTTCTTGTTTTTCTTTTTCAACCAAGAATCTATCCCAACCATCTTCTATTTCAATTGAAACTTTAGTAACTCTACCTGCCATTAATGATATTTGCCAGTGTGCAGTGGAAAAGATTGTCTGATTGGCCTGAGCTATCAAATCATCAATTTCCTTAGGTGAGTTGGTTGGGTATACTGCAAGTAATTTTTCTATTTTAATTTTCTTATCCAACTCAATTATTCCTTGCCTTCTAGCCTCAATTCTTTTATATAATTCATCAGGAATTTCATTTAGGACTTGCATCAAAAACTTTATATACATGTCCATGTGTAGTATAACACTTTCCTCAACTTGTCCTTTCTCATCTTCTGATAGGGTGTCATAGATTTTCCCTATGTTTTTCAATTTACCTTCTTCTGTGATTTCATTAAGTAATATGTCAAAAGGGGCCAAGTCAGTGTCTGTCTTCTTCTTCTTTTTGGGGGTCAGCTTTTTGTTAGGTGTGGCTTTCTTGACTGGAGACCTCACAGCTTGTTGCTTCTATCTTGTCCTTCTAGGTGAAGTAGTGGATACCGGTGAGGGGTCTCTTTTCCTAACAACTCTTTTGAAAGTTGCTAGCATATCTCCTTCTGAGGAGGTATCTATCGGTGATAGATGAGTTTCAAGCTATTGGGCTGCCAACTCTTCTTCTGTTATGCCAGTTTTCTTTAATACATCATCTTTTAAGACTTTTGCTTGCCTGCTTCCTTTCCTCACAAATGCCTCAACTTTCTTTACTCTCTTTTTAGATTGAATTTGGCCTTCAATGTGCTCAACACTACCAAATACTTCTTCCTTTGGTTCATTGGGGGCTTCCAGAAGTGCTTTGGCATAAGTTTCCACTATGTGGTCATCTATTTCATACCCCATTTCTGTAACCTAGATTGTTCTTGGGATGACTGCTTCCATCCAGATCTCATCCTTTTTTATTACAAAACATATGTCATCCTTGTATTTGTTGACAATTTCCTATGATAGTCTGATCCTCTTATTCATTTTGACCTTTAGCACTTGAAAATACTCATGGATATTCTTTTCTTTGTTTTCACCCATGTTATTGAATAAGTCAGACAATTGTTTTCCTACCGGTATGTCAAATCCAAAATCCTTGTTGCCTATAACGGGAGCCTGTTTGGTTATATGTAACATTAAGCATACAAGCAAATTTCCAAATCTAAAGATTCCTTTCTTATCCTTCTTGATTTTTGCTAAGTTGTCAATTAACTCATCTTTTAACCATTCACAGATATCAATTTTCACATTATCCTTAACCATGTCATAAGCACTCTTTATGCATAAACTAGAAACAGAGTTAAGCCTATTTGCATGAGTTTCTTTGTAACCTAGAATCATGCTAATGAATCTCACATTTGTATCGGTCACATCATTAACCCTCAATGATCTTTTGTCGGATGTTGCACCAGTTAATTTCATTACTAGGTCATTGGAGACCTTCTTGGTTTTGTCAGGTCTGGTACCGGTGGAAGGTAACCCTGTTACTGCTTTCACAACTACCTTTGTAATTTTATGCACTGAGTCAAGCCAAAAGAATGAGCCATGTACCCTACTAAGAACTATCCTAACTACTTCCTTGGGAAATTCAGGAATGCAGAGGATTTCAGTGAATCCTAGGGTTTCAACAATTTTATGTTCAGGTTTCACATTTCGGGCATTGTCACATATAACAGATTTGTACATGTTTCTGATTTCTTCATCACCTAATTCCTCTATGTTGCAATGAATATACATTCTAGGGTCTTCTGCATAAACAACACCCTTTGGAATTTGGGAAAAAGCACCTGTGCTATCATCTTTCTTAGCTACCTCGGGAACTAGCTCAAACACGGGCCTAGGTCATTTTATAACCTCGACTATTGTAGGGTTTGCTGTGAATTCAAGTGCAGAGGAGGATGCCATGATGATAAATACCTTTTTCTTCCTTTGGATGGATTGATTTCTGAAGTGCTTTGCTTCTTTGCTCGGAATGCCTTAGCTCAGAAATCTTCACGCTCTCTGAAAGTTTGAATTCACGGTGAAATGAAATGGAGCCAAAAACCTTATTTTATAAAGTCTTTTCTGCCACCTACCACATTAATTGTTTGTCGGCAATGTATTAACTCAACTTTATTTGCCGGTAATGAGTGATTTTCAACTTCTTTTCTGTAATCGAGGGAATAATAGCACATGTGTCATTAAATTGCCAAACCCTCAAGATAATTTTCTTCAGTTTGATGAAGAACATCCTGCCGATGGAGCATCATATTGTCCTGTCGGTAAAGCATTTGTTGGTTCTACCGGTGGAGGAGTAACCCCAATATTTAGATCACCTTTTCTAATCCATTGCTTTGAAAATTCTTGCTTAACTTCTTCAACCTTTTCTTTATCTTTCAAGCTAGTACTTTTGTTATCTACCGGTGTACCTTTACTTCTACAGAATTTAGCAATATGACCAATCTTGTTACATGCATAACAAGTTACATTATTTTTCTAAATAGCTTTCCCATAACCTATGCCAGTTTGTGTTTTGCATTTATTTGATAAATGACCAAATCTTCCACAAACATAACATCTTACATTCATTCTGCAATTTTCAGAGTTATGACCAATTTTGTTGCATTTGGTGCATTGACCGGTGGGAGGGTTGATGTTCTGATAATTCCTAGATCTACATTCATTTGCCCTATGACCATATTTATTACAGTTAAAGAATTTTCCATTGAATTTGTAAGTATTAGAGGGTCTTACCAGTTTGCTTTGATCCTGGGTATTTGCAGTACCGGAGCTTTCTCCAACTTCAAATCCAACTCCAGAAATGTCACCTTTGGGTTTTTGATTCTTCAATAAGGTACCAAGTTCTTCTGAGCTTTTCTTGAATTTTTCTTTGTGTTGATTTGCAGTTTCCAATTCCCTTTCCAAGATCTCTTTTTGTCTCATTAGTTCATTCGAGTCATTTTGAGTATGCATCAGATCTGTCTTTAACATATCATTTTCATAGCTAAGTCTTGTGTTCTCATTTGCTACATCACTTAGTCTTCTGGTCAATTCTTCTTCATTCCTCTTTCTATCCTCAATCTCTTTGCAGAATCTCATAGTCATATCCTGCATTTTATTTTTTGTTGTCATGATCTCTTCTTTCAATTTGCTTATCATATCATTTAATGATTCCTTTTCATCATTTTCATTTTGCAATTTTTCACAAAGTTCTCTTCTCTTGTTTCTTGTAATAGTAAGATTTTCTTGAAGTGCCTGAATAATGTCCTGAGCTGCTTTTAAATCATCTTCTAATTTGATATTTTTCAACTTCTCTACATCATAGTCAGTAAGAGCTCCTTCAAGTTGCTTCATCAGATTTTCCATCTTTACCGGTGTCAAGATCTTCCTCAAGTTGTTAGGCTTTTGAAAATAGAGGACCAGGCTCTGATACCAATTGTTAGGGTTCCCATAGATACTGAGAGGGGGGGATGAATCAGTATCTGACCGGTTATGAAATTTTCTTAAAACTGAATATGTAGAGTATAAAGTAACAATATACCGGTAAGCAAGAATTAATGCAAATAACAGAATCAAAAGCATCCACATGAAAAGAACACCATAACACAAGATGTTTAACGAGGAAACCCGGTGTGGGAAAAACCTCGGTGGGATTTGTGACCCACAATATTCACTTACTGGCCAATAAGAGAATATTACCTATAATAGGGGCCTGCACATGCAGGAAGGCCAACTGCCTAGAGCTCACTACTCAACAAGAAGTCACACTGACTTACAATGAGGATTTACATAAATCCAATATTTTGTACTGCTTTACAATAGCATCTTCAATGCCAGATTTAGTACCGGTTCTTGCTCTGTTCATTACATATACCCTTGACCTACAATTCGCATATTAGGTCTGCCTTATAATTTATTTATTACATTCTATCCATATCTTACAAATGCCTACAATGATCTCTTTTATATACAAGAGTCATTTTACAATTTGCCAAGTTGGCTTAGAATGATAAACAAAATATTACATATTAGAAATCTTGTCAGCCTCTGTGCCGGTATACATATTTCCTTCTGTGTCGGTGTACATCTTCTGTGCCGGTGCCACTATAGATTGATTTTGTTGATGCCGGAGCACTGTTGTTTGAGTAATGCTTTGCCGGTATAACGTCTTGCCGGTGCCATAGGATTGCAAGGTTGCCTGTGTAATGCTTTGCCAGTATAATGTCTTGCCGGTGCCATAGGATTGTAAGGTTGCCTATGTAATGCTTTGCCGGTATAATGTCTTGCCGGTGCCATAGGATTGCAAGGTTGCCATCAATGAAAAAACCTTCAATCACACACAATGTCTCATTGGAGTGTCCATATGCCAACAGAAAAGTACACGTACATGCAGTACTTAAATACATACTAAAAACACAAGAACATCAATTACCTTAATGAAGGTATGCCAATCATGCATTTTCATCCCTGGCCCAAATTCACTTTTCTTTTATATGAGATTGTTTATGTTCACAGCAAATCCTGTGGGAAATTGAATTTTTCGTATGACTTCTTTTATAGCATTGCTTTGCTGGTCCGTTAATAACCAAGGAAGCTCACTTATATTAATCTAGTCTCCATGGCTATTTGATTGAATGACATTTATCATTGCATGATTGGAATCCTGAATGTCACTACATATTTTGACATTTTTTTCTTTGTCACGCCTTCCATCCAATATTTTCCATATTGTCTCTGTTATATTCTTTCCAAAATGCATACTATCAAATAAATGAACAATCTGTAACTGCTCGTAGTAGGGCAACCTACTAAATTGTCGGGGATAACTTTTTAGTCCCTTAGGAAGGTGGTCATTTATACCTTCACGACCTTCATGATCATCTATCACATCATCAGTAAACAAAACAAAATAGAAAAGATGTTTTATGACAAACCAATAGATGGAATGGCATTACCTTGACAATTAATTCTATTATATTCCAACTTCCATAGGTGAGGTGTCATTCTTCATGGCTTTGATGTATTCTCTTCTTTCCCATTGAAAAGATGTTTTTCAGTATTTCGATACTTATGATTTTTGTGGAGAAAATGCCTATACTCATCAAACACCTACTTTCCTAAACTTTTTGAATGACAAGATTTCATCTTTGGACCACAAACAGGACATGCAAATTTTCCCTTTGTTTGAAGACCTACAAGATAATGTATAATTGGATAAATATGATAATTTTTTGAATTATAATGTTCATGCACAACTTAAACACTATAACATACCACAAAAATGTGTTAGCCCTGGGGCATCGTGTATTGTCCATAGAAGCATCACATGTAATTGAAATTGTTTTTGTCCTATTGGTCTAGAGACGTCATACATAGTGACACCATTCCATAACTCCAGCAACTCATCGATAAGAGGCTTGATATATACATTCATATCTTTAACTTGGTACTTACCTAATCAAATGAACAAAAACATTACATAATTATTATGACCATTTTACTACAATATTTATAATTAAATTTAGATGACTATATTTAAATGATAAAATACTTGGAACAATCATTGCCAACATTATGTGCTCCCTCTTTATTGACATCCATGGAGGAATGTTATTGTTGATAACAAAAACAAGCCACACTGAGTAAATAGATATCATCTCTCCAAATGGATTAACACCATCCGCTGCCAATGAAAGCCTGCGATTATGAGGTTCTTCTTTAAAGTGTGGCCACTTTTCCTCTATGTCCATAAATGCTGAACCATCCATAGGCATTCGAATAATGTCATTTTGACTTCTATTGCGTGCATGGTAATCCATAAATTGTGCCAAGCTAGTGCACTTGAATAATCATTGCATATGTGGATTAATGGGAATATAGCAAAGAACCTTGCGAGGAACCCTTTTTGTTATTTGATTTGTTCGATATCTACTGATATGACATATAGGGCATTCAGTTCAAAATTCATGTTGTTTGTGATATGTAATATAATCATTGGGACAAGCATCTATTCCTTGATACTCCATTCCAATATCTTTCATAATGACAGATAATTCTTAGTATAAGCGAGGTAGAATTTTTGATGGTGGTAACAAAAACTCACCTATCAATCTACAGCAAAAAAATATAATTTGTTAATATAAATAATATTAATGGTACAACATGATTCACAGTTTATTATGACATATATGACATACCTTAACATACGTGACATTGTTATGTTGGATAAACCATTCATAACCTTCAAGTTCACCAACAACAATGCAGTGGAGAGAAGAGTTGCCTGCGAGCCTTCGTAAAGGGCCTCAGTGCCTTCTCAAGTAAAGGGACATCATGAAAAACATCAAGGTATTCTTTATCATCATGATCAGCTGCACAAGTACTAAATGAATCATGGATCAATGTATTTGTACCATCATCTTCAATTGTGTTTTCTAGCTCATGATCGTCATCTTCCATGGGATCATTATCTTTAGCTTCGATATTCACACCTCCATGTTCATCCACTTCAAAAACCATATTCTCCTCTCTCGGTAGTATGAATTCCCTTCTCGGTAGAGTCTTTTCCTTTGTAACCGAGTCCTAAATCTTTGTTGGGTCTTCTTGTAATCAGTTGCTCATCCAACATTGTTGAGGCTTCATAATTCTTCTGCAGTGTTTCTTTGGATTTCTTCTCTATTTCAAGTTCATCGGTCAACCTTGATACTTCAAGTTTCAATGGTTAATTCTCATCATCTTTCAAATTTGCTTCATGATGTGCATAACCTAGCTGATCTGATAGATTTTGTTGAATCCCAGTCAATCTTATGATTTCATCATTCTTTTCAGATACTAATGCTTCAAGTTGTTGTTTCTCTCTTTCTAGGTTTCTTACTTTATCCTAGGTTGTCCTCAATGCATCAAGATTTTCAGTCATCTGTGTGCTGAAATGCTCATGTTCTCTTTTCATTGCTTTTAGCTGATCAGTCAGTGCTTTGCTCTTTTCTTTGAACACTTCAATCATTTCTTCAATCTCTTCAGACATACTATTCTCAGATGATGTCTCAATTTGTTCCACTAACTCTTGAGAGTTCTACAAATCATCAGATAATCTTCTTCTCATTTTTAATGATTTTTGCATTTGTCTTTGCATGTCTGCAATCACTTCAATAGCGTGATCCAACTCTTCTTGCAGATATAGAATTCTCTAAGATTGTTTATAGCCTTCCATTGATAAGATCTTTCTCTTTAGGCAGTTAAACCCTTTTCCAAGATTGAAGCTCTGATACCAATTGTTAGACCCAATATGGAAAGCTAATGTATTGAGGGGAGGGGTTAATCAGTACTTCAAAACTTTTCTTCAACAATAACTTTGCTATTAAGCATAAACTTGTAGCGTCGTAAATTGTACGCACTCGCTAGGGTGGTACAATTTCGCACCTAGTTTAGCACCCGGCTTAGTGCATTTTGCATTCTGCATTGCATTTCTCCTTAAGCACTTAATTAATCAAATTAATTAGGTCTAAGGCCCTATTTCATCATTTTCTACATCATAAAGTTGGGCCCTTTCACTAAAGCGTGCCCTTCGCATTTTATTCTTCCAATACACCACTTAATCAAAAACCCTAATTAAGTCCTATTTCAAACTTGGGGGCTTGGTTTTGGGGTCTAAACATCTCTAAATCACCTGTAACTTCGGGATTCTCTCTAAAATCATCATATCCGACGGCCCTGAAAATTTGGTGAAAAGTTGTCGGGACCATGGCGCCGGTGCAACATGGTCCCGGACATTTTTCCCGAAATTTTGGGAGCACGATCCAATCATAAAATAAAGCTTAACCCCAAGAAATTGGCGGGATATTCAATCTCTAGGTCGGCCAAAATACGAATTTATGACCTAGGGTTTCATACATAAGAGCTCTCTTTCCTCATTTGAAGGGATCGGATTTTTGTTTTCAGGAACTTCATATGCAGCGAAAGAGCAGATCTTTGAGGACTTCAACAACACTCAACATCATTTTATCAAGCATCTATCAAATTCATTCATCCACTTAGGGCTTGGAAGACATTGGAGAACAATAAGAGATTACCGACTGAAGATTGGCTCGTACTCCTCCCTCGAGGGTTGGGTATGATTTCGTATTGTTTTCATGTCTTTGCATAAGCTTTGATACATCATTTATTCATGCTTTAGATCACATTGCATCTTGATTTAGAGCATTTACATTATCATTTACAAGCAATTAGGGTTTACTTTCTAGGTTGCTCTAGTTTGCTTTCTTGCATTTTGGACCTTGCACACACACTAGGTCTGCACACACAATACATTTTACAAAACAACTTGGCTATTCGTGGAGGTGGAAATCACCGAAGCGGGGGTTTGACTAAGGCAAAACCCTATATAGCCGCCCCTCCCCCTTTTCAGATATTATTGTAGGTTTCGAGATTCGGACGACGCCGCGGGACACAGATCCAGAGAGAGAAGGCTAAGGCAGAACCCTGTGTGAAATTGCAGCTCAGAAGACCAGGACAGGGGCGCTGGGCGCCCTGGTCCTGCCAGGACAGGGGCGCTGGGCGCCCTGGTCCCTGGGACAGAGGTGCTGGGCGCCCTGGTCCTCCGGACAGACAGCTTTCTGACGACTTTCCGACAGTGTTTCAGGGTGCAGAACAGTGGTTTCCGGTGCAGTTTTCAGGACAGTGGCGCCCGCGCCCCCGTCCCGAACATTTTCAGTCCGATTTCGACTCCGAGTACATATCTGCATTCTTATTTTATCCTTACACTTACAGTTGTTCATTGTTTAATCTCAATTCTGCAATCTTGTTATTAGTTCATACTTGCATTTTGAGATTAGGGTTTGAACTTGCATTACTTGATCTTACAATTTCAACAAGGGAATAGAAATCCTAATAGATATCCCATGGCTCTCTCTTTCACCAAAAGAAGTAGCCAATTGTGCGATATCTCTAGGCTCTTTCGTATTCCGTAATGTGTGTCGAAAGGTAGGATTAGGGCATGATTAACCTAGTCTCGCTTTTTTTCCCCTACACAAAACTAAATAGTACATTAACATAAAATAATGCTAAAACAAATAGATAACAATCATACATGATTCACTCCATAACTCATATATTTTGGTTATGCAGAAACTCTTGGTTAGAGAGAAAAACTACGGTGGGGATGGCACCCACAACTTCACTACTGTAATAATAAAGGTTGCTCGGTTAGAGCTACATGTTTAGCTATTTCTGATATCTTACCCTATTAGGAGTATCAAGATTTGTTAGATGTACCTTGCTAAAGGATTTTACAACACTTATTCTAAATGCTGCACTTGGTTAGAGGCTTTACAATTTATAGACTTTGTTAGAGTCTTTTACCCTATTAAAGGTTTCTCTTACAACTTCAAAATATTACAATAAATCATTACAAATATCTACAACTTTACATCTGGAATGTTATAGCAAATTCTATGTTCTCAAAATGATATTGCCTTGCTTATAGCATACCTCGGTAATCCATATATTAACTCGGTAAACCCTTCTGTTTACTTTGTTCTTTGACTGTTCTCTGAAATCCTTCTCGGTGACCTTTGTGTTTCTCTATCATCTGTAACAGTCATAACACTTCATGCTTTCTTATGTATCACACATGTCTTACTTCATACACCTCTGTGTCTCTCACTCTGTCTCTACATGTATTTATCTGATCTCAATCCATGCTGTATAAATAGATCTCTTATGTCGGTGATCTGATTCATTGCTTCGATCTTACAAACATGATTTATTGAATGAATAACCATGCAAAATATTTCATTGGTTAGATGACCTCAAAATCATACACAATCTTTAAGTGCAATTTCCAATTTGATAATGGTTACTTGTTCCTCTATCTTTGTAACACGTTTCCCATATATGTCCAGGTTCAGTGAATCTAGTAACTCGTTTCACTCGGTGTGTGTTCACTCGATATATCATTCTTGCTGCTTGGTAGACATAGAGTGTTACTCGGTAGAGTGTTCAGTGTATACTACACTCTGAGACTACTTTCTTCTATAACCGACTTCATTGTGCTTACCGACTGTTCTGTGCTTACCAACTGAAAGATTTGGTAGAAGTAACCAACTAAAATATATAGAATAACTTTGAACATAAGACTAATGGAAATCTTAGTAAGTAGTAATAGAGGATGGGGTCAAGTATCAATATGGCAACTAATCATAATACGTGAAGACCGGGTTCACACATAAGTGTTGGCTCTCAACAATGCCACACTTCCAAAATTGTCAGTCTCAAGACTTGTCCTATTGTGTGAGCACTCATTGATGGCCACAAGGCCAAATCAATGTATGTAGGCTTCGAACTCCTGACTCTAGGCTAGGAGGACCCTACAGAAGGTCTATGAACACTCACTTGGTATTACAATAGAAAGAGCCTTCCTCTAAAACTTTGTTTGCAACGCACACATCAATATTGGTAATAATTGTTATGATGGATGGTCTATTAGGATGGTAAATAAAATGCTTATTCTTTTTCCACCCTTTGAAACTACAACAAGGTATTTGTGGTGCAAGTGCACCAATGAAAAAAAATTCAAATTTGTAGACCTTTGATACCAAGGAGGAGTTTCCAACATCAAACAAATTCAATAAAATCAATCATGAGATCCTAAAGCCAATAATGGCTTTTGAAACTAAAAAAATGCAAAAGTTGTCAAATTGTCCTGAAAGTTGTAAAATGTTGTCAAATGTTGGATATTGGGTCAAAACACCCAAAAATGGATTTAGGAGGGTTTAGATTCATCAAATATACCAATAAGGATGAAAATCCAATAATTGTAGGTTTTATTCAAAAAGTTGTCAAGCATTTGTAAAAAATGTAAAATTCAAATTTTCAAGTTCCAACAGTTAGGAAGAATTAGGAGGGAAAAGAAAGTTTTAATTGTTTTACTATTAAATAAAATTTGTAACCAACCATATGGTGGTTGAAAAAACTTGGAGAGGCTATTTAAAGCCATAGACATGCTTTGTAAGGCAGAATGAATGCCAAGGAGTACGAACTACTGTAGAAACTTAATGAAAATTCAGAATTTTGGAGTAATTTCTAATATTTTCTATTCTTTGTGAAGTTTTACTTTAAATTTGTTCATGCCCTAACATTGTAAAGAAATTTTATCAACATTCCACACCTCTATGGATGATTTGAGTTCATTATTCATTCTGAAATTCTGTTATAGGGCTAACTGTCATAACTTTTTTAGTATTTTCCTTTGGTAGCTTTGACAAAATTAAATCATGGGGTCATTCCATGAATGTTGAACCCTGTTTCTCATGGGATGACTATTTTATAACATGTATAATACATTCTAACAACTAAAATATACAATTGAGGGGTTTAGTGCAGGTGATCACCATTTGAAGGAGTGAGAAGCCGAGTGAAGAGGCTCGGTAGGGTGAAGGTTGGAGAGATCTATCTACATGAGGGGTAGTTTTTATAATTTTTAAATTTTTAAAACACCTATCTAAAGGTTAATCAAGAACCAATTTGATCCAAGAGTGAGTGGACATGGGAGATTGGAGAAACCCTAGATTTTAGGGCTTTTTGATGAAAATTTGGGGCTTTTGGGGTTAGAGGCCTCACAAACTAAAATTGATTGTAGATTCCTTCATCATTTGATATTTAGAAAGACTTTTATAAGGTTAGAAGTACCCAAAAGTAATATTTCTTGTAGTTGCTTTGTTAATCCACCCTTCTAGTTGCTTGAAAATGAAGGACAGTCTAAAAATAGCAGATACTTTCCAAAACAACTTGGAAAATGCTCTGACTATGTTATAGAAAAGCCAAATGGGTGTCCAAAAATCTATTCTATTTGTCTTGCATCTTGTAATTTTCTAGAGTTATCATTAAATTTCTCTCACTGTAGGGCTAATAGGGGCTCTAGGGCTAGTAGGAGGAAATTGGGGTTTGGGCATTTGAGTATTGAACAGAAGGCAAAAACTAGTTTGAACCTTTCTACAAGAAATGCAAAATTTGTCATGGCAATATGACAACTTTTTTCCCAATGGACCTCAAACTTTCACAATTAGGTCTCTATTTGTTGTTACAATGCGATCTATGACTAAGTACTAGAGGATCTTACTAACTTGGGTATCATTCTTTTATGTGTCTCTAACATGACTCCTAGTAACTATATAAGGATCTTACTAGTCCTAGATCTATGAATTGTCTTTTTGAAATGGTTCCTAGTGAGAATATATGAATCTTACTAGTTCTAAATGTCATAACTTTGTGTTTTGCATGCTCCATGTGTGTCACAAATGTTACTCATATTACTCACTTTGTACTTCCCTTTTATCTCAATATTGTAGATTGACAATATCATACGTCTTGGGAGCTACCACCTTTCCAAACTTGTAGACATCTTGACTCTTCAATATCTCGGTGAAAGAATATTTGGTTTCTCCATATTTTCCAAAGAGTAAATGAGCGTAATTTCATACTCTTTCTAAGAGTGGGCTAAATATTGCATCATAAGTTGTATCTCTTTAAAAATATACACTAAGTTTGGACTCAATTTAAGTGGTTGTGCCTTATTTATGCCTAATTGTACTTAGGTTTGACATAGTTTCCATAAATTTGGTTCATTCCCTTATTCATGATGTTCCTCATGGCTCATTTTTATAGGACTAGGGTCTTGGGAACCCTTATTCATGGAAATTGGACCTAAAATTTGAAAGATGAATGGTGGATTCGCAAATAGTAGGAATTTCCTCTCCAAATTTGGACTTTTGCAAAAGTTCAATTTGAAAAGGTGCAAGGACCATCCATATAAGGTTCATCTTGAAAATTAAATGATATAGTCAAGTAATAAAGAAGGAAAACCATTTCCTGAAGTTGTCAAATAATTTTAAAGATGCACAATAGTCCACTAAATGCAATTCACTAAAAAAGAAAACAAAGTATGCTACAAGATAGTGGGTAAGATGGAAGGAATGAAGTTAAATAGACAAAGAAAAACCATGAATATTACCAAGTCAAAAGGAGTAGCTATGACCTCTTAGGTGTTTTTTCACTTGCATAAATTAGACTTCTTAAGGATAGAAACACATGTAGATAGTAGTATGAAGTCTTTTTGATGATTTTCGAAGTAGTTGAAGGAATGGCTTATTTTAGTTATATCTAACCCAAGACAATTTCAACTCAAAGTAAGGAATAAAACCATATGTCCTATAAGTTTGGGAAGCTAATTGAGTAGCTAGATAAGGTATAAGAGCATGACTATAGGGTATCCTTGAGACTCTTTTAGTGAAATTAGAACATGTACCAAGTATCTAGGAGCTTACAAAGCCAATTCAACCATATTTCAAGTGAAAATGCAACAAAAGGAGTAAAAGCTTTGAATACACCTCAAAAACCACTCCGACAGCCAAGTAGGTGGAAATAGTCTTTTCCAACATTTTTTATCTTCATAGATGCAGCCCTATATTCTCTTTATTATTTGATATGAGAAATACATTGTTGGTGGTTGCGTTATTACCCAGTCCGGTATCAATTTGATCTTGATACTTTCATAAAAGGAGTTACTATCCTATGTGCTTGATACTGTCACAAAAACTGAGTGTTGGAGCAGTGAATATTCCTTTGACCTTCGGGTGGTTGGGAGGGTAAAGACCCATGGTGGTATATGTTTAATGGTTCTTGCAAGAGTATCTGAAAGTACATTGGTTTTTGGATATCTAGTACATTTTGTGAGTTGGGTACCAGGGGGGATTAGAAGACCCAGTTGAAGGAGAATTTGTGTGAATAAGGGTTGAGGGTGTTGGTGGTTATTGAATGTTGGAGAGTTGGATTGTGAATTAGACATGTTTATTTGTCCTATTTGAGTGTGATTCAATGTTTGGGTGAGGGTTGGTGAGTATGGGTGTATTTTGGGGTATTGAATCCTTTTGAGTAACTTGTGGCCTTGTGAGGGGTCTTGTGAGTAAGTGAAGGGTTGACACCTAATTGAACAGGTGAGTTGGGAGAAATATCTCCCTTGTTGGTTGAGTTTATTGGATTCTCTGCATCAGCATGCCTTTTCGTTATCAATCCATTCAAACTTCCACCCAAAGATTCAATCTTGTCAAAGTTCAAAATAAATTTCCTTGTTGTCCTTACTATCTTGCATCAACTTTCATATCACTAGGTAGTGTTTTTCTTAGAACTATCATCTTTCATGGTAGGATACCATCTCAGTCCCTTGAGTTAAGTTAGCTTACCTTTAGAATTTATCATTTCCTAATCAAGTTGTTCAAGGGGAAAATGTCACTAATCAAGTTGAAATGTCAATTTCTCAATCTGCCTAAGGTAAAAGGTTAAAATAAATTGCAAAAGATAGAACAAGGCTACGAGAAAATGAACCATCAGTATTACCCAAATCCACATTATCAACAAAATCTAGAAATGACCTTGTATGTAAATAATTTATCATGCCAAAATTGCCAATTCTAACATGAAAATGAGACCAAGGAAATCTCGAGAACAACTACTACTATTCAGTCACATGTTCCTTATTAACCTCAATCACCATGAAAGATGCACAAATTGATTATAACAAAGAAGATGTTTCATAAATGTAAATATTAATTCAGGACTAACGAAAATGAAAGAAATAAAAGAATACCAAGCAATCAAAAAAGACTACCAATACAGTTGCAAACTATGAACTTCATTTCCATTAATTCTTCAAAATATACTAGCAAAGCACAAGTATTCAATCTACAACCTATTGCTAAATGTCTTTTGAAAGAAAACACACTAATGAGTGTTACTAAACTTGGACATTAAATAATAAATTATTAGACCCTCAATATGAATTTTGAAATTACATTTATAGGGAAAAATTTTCCTCCAAATTAGAGATTAAATTCCACCCAAAACCTTATCAAACTAAGAGGTACAATCAACACACAAGATACTAGCCTATAACTGAATTAATAACTATAAGTTGATTCATGAAAATGAAATATAAGTTAGAAGGAACTTAGAATATGGAATCAAAGAAGCATGGAGAACAAGAAAAAGAGGATCTATCTAGGCACCCACCCCCAAGATGACTCCTAAAAATTTAAACTTAGGTGCACAAGCAACAAGATGAAGAAAAAAGGCCAAAGTAGGTTTTAACTACCATGAACCCATCCATCCAAAGTGATGAGAATCTAAATGTTCCTAAGTGGCTACAATTCAACTTTGAAAGGATAAAGAAGAGAGTATTGAAGAAAGTAAGTTTGCAAAAGATGATCGTTGAGGTTGAGGCCGTAAGGAAGCCAAAGATGGAAATGACTTGGTATGCCACCTAAAACTAAGCAAAAGGAGAGATAGTTGCCAATACCCTAATATAGAGAAGATTTAGTAAAAACTGCCAATACCCTAAACTAGGGTAACCCAAGATAGTAAGAAAATGATTTGGGGGTCATATAGACTAGCTTTATACTATATGTTAATTACAAAGTGATAAGTTGTGTGGTTGGAAATTTTCAGTCCACCCCTTCTAGGTTAGGATTGTGCTAAACCAAACACAATTGTATCTCCCTAGGGCTTCCGGGTCGGCTGTGTTAGGCTAGCTAGCAAGAGAAAGAAAGGCTTGCCCGAACAACACTGAATGAAGGTTGCAAATCACTTGAATAATATTCATTCCCATTGTTTTCTTGTGCATTGGTTTGATCTCCATCAATTCAACAGCCAGAGGCAGACACTGCCCTATATATTAGCTCTTACAATAGTAAACAATCAATACGTGCGTATATGGGAGGAAGGGATTGTTGTGACAAAATTGAATGCTCACTCCTCAATCACAGTTCTATGGTTTTATGAGGAGTGGATTCATATAGGGTATTAAGCATTCAGGGAACCACACCTTTGACTAGGAGCCATCTGGCCTGAGATTAGATAATCAATATGAATACGAGATTGACCAATTTGCATTAAAAACTAGGGAAATTAGCCACCACATGTCTCATTTCCTAACATCTTTTGCATAAAAAAGGAATCTCTCATACTCCAATATTTTCTTCCACAATCGATCAATATCCCACAAGAATGCAGGCATAGCTAGCATGTATAAAAGCAAACAAAAGTTGTAGAATCTCTTGAATAGTATATATTTTGCAACATGAAATTAAGGTGAAGAATCTACCTCCTACACGGGATTGCAAGCAATGCACAAATGCCTTTGATGCAGGTTTGATGTTGTTGGGGGTTGAAGTCGCCATGGATGCCTATGTGCGATTGCAATGCACAAATAAATTTCCCTCTTCTTTTTTTTTAAGTAATGGTGGTTGTCGTCAGAATTACAACGAACTCAAGAACTTTTTTGAAAAAAAGAAAATTTTCATTGCTAATGCCTTCTTCATCAAAACCAAATGGCAAATTACTATCTAAATTACGATGAATTTGGGCAGTTTTTCAAAAAAAAATCAAATTTGGTCACAATATACCTTCTCCGTCAGAAATATAGTCCAAATGTATTAGTGTGTATGCCTGTTTGTAATATCAAAATAAAAGAATGAAACATTAGAGGTATAAGCAAGATACTTTCCTCCTTTTTCAATAGCTTTTCTCAACAAATCTTTATTATGTGACAAAGCCATTTTGCCAGTATCAATGTCCTTTGCCAGTTTCTCTCCATACTTCTTCTTTTGACTTTTCTCAGCATAGGTCTGAGCAGCATCTTCAAGTGTCTTGATTTGATCAGATGCATTTGCAACTAACTAACCAAGTTTGCTAATAGGGGTTGACAGATGTGCTATGGACGTTTCCAGTAGCAGGCCAGATAAAATATCTACTACAATCTGAATTGTTTCTACCTCAATCTTTTTCTCTTTAAGTCTCTTCTTATGCACTCTAGATTGCATGACATTAGAAATCTTCATCATTTCAAATGCGCTCATGTTATCAACATCAATAGGCCCTGAAATGCTCAATGAATCATCATTATCCTCATCAAGTTGTTGTTGCTTTGCTTGTTCGGAGGATGCAACCTTAATGATCGCTTTCTCTTGATTCTTCTCTATTTCCTTTTCAGAAGTCTATGTGATGACAACTTCCATAGACTCCATCTGAGTTTCTTAAAAAACTGGTGGATTGACCACTTTTAGTTGAGTTGCCAGTTGCTCAACTAATTTGACCTGTAAGTCAGTGATTTCAGGAGGCTCCATATCTGGTGCAACGTTGTCTCCATATGGATCAACTGTATCCTGAACATCATCAACATGAATAATGGTGTCATCCTTCTTCTTGACAGGATAGACCTCATTAGCTTGTACAATCTCTTCTTCATCCATTTCTGGTCGATTGACAACATCTTCCTCATTCTTAGAGGATTGGATAAGTTCTTCCATCCGTTTGATTTCACAGGCTATTCGATGGGTCCCAGCTTCAATAATTGCCCTCTTTCCACTAAATAGCTTTAATCTCCTTGCTTTGAAAGCAAATTGAATTTTGTACTTATAAACCAAAGCACTTATTTCATCCTTGGACAAATTAGCAAAATATTATACAAATATCTCATCAATAATTTATTTTTCCTTCTTTACAGCTTCCTCCCATTTATTAAAAAGATTAGTGTACAAAGAATTTGAGATATCCTTTTCAAGATCATGTGGAAATCTATTGTAATGACACAAATGAGTGATTACCTGTTGAATGAATTTCTCCTTCTCATCTTCAGTGAAGGAATCAAAATTCTCTTTGACATTGTCAAATATGTTCCTCCCTAATGTCTTCATTGTTCTTTCAAAATGGGTATCAGACTTGAAAGTTGATATATCAATAGACACAATTGCTTTTGGCACTTCCTTTACTAACTTTTCTACTCTATCAATAGCTTTCATCTTATTAGGTTCTTCTTCAGTGCTAGTACCCTCAGATTCTTCTTGGAGAATTAGTTTTCAACTTCTCTTCTTTGATACATTCTCCTTCTTTGTATAGACTTTAGGTGTCGGATCCTTTTTGGCTTGGATAATCTAAGTCACCCTTGTATTCTTCATCACTGGAGATGCTTCATCAGTTTTCTTTTTCTTTCCTTTCCCACTTGTGGCAGGGGCAATACTGGTTTTGGCTTGAGCATCCTGGACTACCACAATATCCAGTTTTGCCTTCTTTTTATCTTTAGGAGATGCTAATAGGTTATTAGCATAACCAACCAATAAGTCACGGTTCACCTCATAACTCATATCTTTCATTTCTTCTTTTCTCAGCTCAATTGCTTTGCATCAAACAAAAATTAGTGGTAACTGTGAAAACAATGTCTTTTGCAAAATGTCTTACCACATCTTTAGGTAATCTCATTCTCATGCTCATCTTCTTCTAAAACTCATTGAAATACTTATTCATAGCAGCATGAAAAGTATTCTTTACAGCCTTGATGTTGTTCTTGATCTGTGCGGATATCGGTAGGTCCTTTGACCATTCAATATCACCTATTCCTGGTAGAAAATTTTGAAAATAAAAGAATAACCCAACCAATAGCTGACCATATTTGAACTTTAGATTGTTGTCCTTCTTGATAGATTGCAAATTTAGAAACAATTGTCTCCTAATAGCCTCACAAAGATCACAATCTACATTTTCAGCTATCATCCTATAAGTTGTGTGTACTGCTGCTGATGGAACACTATTTAGTCTATTGGAGTAAAATACCCAGTAGCCTATAACCATAGCTACCAATTTCACTGTAGGGTCTCTGATATTGTTAACAAAAAAAGCATGTTTGTTAGATGTTGAACCAGTTAGAGAGTACATGGCTTCCTTGGTTATTGTATGAGTTCTCTCTAAGTACATGTTCTCACCATGAACCTAACTCAAAATGATTCTTATATTCTCTTCCTCAAAATCTTCTAGAAAATAAGCGACATTGTGAAAATGTTTCTCGAAAACCCTAGCATACTGTGTTTGAATCTTTCCATTCTCATCACATAGAGATTTTAGCTGAGTGTAAATATACAATTATCCTAGATCCTCAATCTTAAAATAAATATAACTCGACAAATCTCCTTTTACTAAAACTCCACTAGGAACTTGTGATAATGCATTATACGATACAATTTGTTCTGCCTCTACAACTTCCATTGGCTCGAATGTAATCATTAACCTTTCTACAGACTTTGAAGATGATGCCATTGCAGATTAACAAGATTCAAAGTAGGATTTTCAAAGAAATACCTTTTCTTATGCACGCTGCCTGGTTTACTAGTTGAATGCCCAAGTGCACACCAGTTCGATCTTCTACAACCTTCAAATCAGCTTGATTACAAATCACAATGCAACTTCAACAATTATCAGCCACCAATCTTTCTTAGCTCAGCAAGTGCTCCAAATTTCTTTCTCGAATGCGTTAGGGTAAAAATAACAAAGTAAAAACTTGCTTTTATCCTTTTTACCTATTGCATTAAATGCTCTCCTATTAGGGTTACAAACGCTAATTTCACTGCTCAAGGAGAAAACCGGTTGATAACATATTGACAAAGAGTTATCAAAATTTAATGCTTCAAAATTCTCTTACCGCTCATTTATCTCAAGGGGTCTGGAGGTGGATTTACCGT